>NW_028094603.1:0-587 GCF_014824575.4 Sturnira hondurensis
CATTCCTCTGTCTCTCCAGGTAGCCTTTTTTATAAGCAAGGTTCCATCCATGTCTAATATCATTCGATCTTCATAAAGCCTCCCTTTTTAAAGTTTTCCTTCCAATAGGGAATAACTTGCTATTGAATTAGAAGGTAGTTCCCCTTGTCCTCTGAACCATATGTAGCGCAAAACAGTTTGGGGCTTATTGCGGAGACTCAGACGCACCTCCTCCCCTTCAGCAACATTGGTTGACACAATAGAGAATTGAGCATTCGTGGGCAGGCACCAGAAAGTTAACAGCGAGACTAGGAAAGAAGAGAGAAATTGATCAGTGTTGGGATCTAAGTGTTTGGAGAGAAAGACGAGGCCCTGGATCCCAAGCTGGTCTCTTCAACTCTCAGCCTTGCTCTGAGTGTGAGTGTGTCTCCCATGGTCACAGGCGACAGTAAAGAAAATGGCTAGACCCCTGGTTCAGTTGTTTCCTGGTGTTACCTGACACAATTTGTTATTATAATGTTTTCAGCATTCAATCCTCAGTGGTGAATTACTTTAGAATTGCGCAGCAATCAAAGTTTTCCTGTCTCTCACCACTTCCACATTATGAG
>NW_028094604.1:0-859 GCF_014824575.4 Sturnira hondurensis
TAGAAGCAACATTTTAATTTTAGAGCAGATTTTCCCAAGTACATTTCTGGAAATTTATAAATAATTTTTTTGGAATTTTTAAAGTATATCTTACTGATTATGATACTACACTTGTCTCAGTTTTTTCTCCCCCCTACCCCCCTTCTGCCCTGCACCTTCTCTGCCTTAGTTCATGTCCATGAGGTTTTACATATAAGTTCTTTGGTTCCTCTATTTTCTATACTATTCTTAATCTATCCCTGTCTATTTTATGCCTACCATTTATGCTTCTTACTCCCTGTACTTTTCCCCCCATTCTCCCTCTTCCCCCCACCCCACTGAAAACCCTCCATGGGATCTCCATTTCTGTGATTCTGTTCTTATTCTAGTTGTTTGCTTAGTTTTTTTATTTTTAGATTCAGTTGTTGATAGCTATGAGTTTGTTGTCATTTTGTTATTTATAGTTTTGATCTTCTTCTTCTTCTTCTTAGAAAAGTCTCTTTAACATTTCAAATAATAAGGGCTTATTGACAATGAACTCCCTGAACTTGATTTGATCTGAGATGCAGTTTATCTGCCATTCCATTCTAAATTATAGATTTGCTAAATAGAGTAATCTTGGATGTAGGTCCTTGCCTTTCATGAATTTTAATACTTCTTTCTAGCTCCTTCTTGCTTGTGAGGCTTTTTTTTTTTTTTTGAGAAATCACCTGACAGTCTTATGGGCACTCATTTATACATAACTGTCTCCTTTTCTCTTGCTGCTTTTAAAATTCTCTTTGTCTTTAATCTTGGGTAACTTAATTATAATGTGCCTTGGCATGTTCCTTCTTGGGTCCAATTTTTGGGGGACTCTCTGGTCATCCTGGGCTTCCTGGAA
>NW_028094605.1:0-1581 GCF_014824575.4 Sturnira hondurensis
GAAGTCTATTTCCTTTGCCAGACTGGGGGAGTTCTCCTTTATTATTTGTTCAGATAAGTTTTCCACTTGTTGCTGTTCCTCTTCCCCTTCTGGTACCCCTATAATTTGGATGTTGGAACATTTAAAGCTGTCCTGAAGGTTCCTAAGCCTCTCCTCATTTTTTTGAATTCTTGTTTCTTCCTTCTTTTCTCTTTGGTCATTTTTTCTTCCTTCTGATCCACTGCCTTGATTTGAGTCCCAGTTTCCTTTTCATCACTATTGGTTTCCTGTGCATTTCCCTTCATTTCAATTAGTTTAGCCTTCATTTGTTCCTCTAATTTGTGACTAAAATCAACCAGTTCTGTGAGCATCCTGATCACCAGTGTTTTGAACTGTGCATCTGATAGGTTGGCTATTTCTTGGTTGCTTAGAGATATTGGCTCTGGGGTTTTGAGGTATTCTTCTTGAGCCATAATGTTTTGGTATGTTCATGCCTGTTATGTATGAGGGGCAGAGCCCTAGGTGTTCACCAGGGTGGGGCAACTCAGTTGCTGGGTTGTGATGCTGTATGTGGAGGCGGGTTCAAAGAGGGGCAATGGCGGTCCTCTCTGCTGCTTCCCACTGCTGGGGCTTGTGCGGTCTGTCTCACTGCTCACTCCTTCGCCTGGTTTATCTGCACATGAATGTGTGTCCGCTGTCAGCCAGCCGCCTTGCACCCTCACTGGGTCCACCTGTTGCTACCCCATACCTGGGATCTGCCAATGGCTTCCTGCACACCTGGGTAGGTCTGGGAGATCTTCCCTGCCCGACCCCGCTCAGCCACTGGCTCTGCCGCTCTTATCGGTGTGGCTGAACAATTCATTGTTGTCGGACTTCTGTATAGTTCAATTTTCTGTGTTCTGGTTGCCTTTTTGTTACTAAAACTTTGTTGTCTTTAAACTTGGTTGTAGGAGGAAGCACAGTGTTTCCACCCATGCCTCCATCTTGGCCAGAAGTACTAAATGTCTCTATTTTTCATATTACCTGATTGGATACCTCTGGACAGACATTCTATGTTTCTTGACTGCTCTTCACCCCACCCATGGGATTCAGAAGGACTGGACAGAGGACCAGGTAGGATGTATTTGATAGAGACCTTGAGGTTGCAGAGTGGTGGGGCACCAGGAGAGGAAGACAAACTTGTGTATAAAGCTGAGTTGACTAAAAGATTCCTCCTCAGTCATTCCCTCCAGGACAAATGTGAATTCCCTGCAGAGGTGGATTAATCCTAAAGCTGAAAAGTTCAGCTTTAGAGCCCCTCACTTGCCAGAGCTCCTTCTAAAGCCTTAAGAGGGGCGCTAGCAATTGTTCACACGGTGTGGTAGGTGCCTCTGGTGTCCTAGGTCCCATGTCTCCAACAGGCTCTGATTTCAGGAGAGCTGAATTCCCTGAAAGCTCAATGATCAATGATCAGTTCCCTGAATGCCCAGGCTCAACCCTGCTCAGTGCATCCCATCCCAAGCAGTCTCTAAATTACTAAATTCTGCTTCTTCAATGGAGTTGAGAAGTGGGGTGCCGTGGTCCAGCCGCAGCCCATCTAAGGGTCCTCAGGTGAGAGTAGGC
>NW_028094606.1:0-611 GCF_014824575.4 Sturnira hondurensis
TGTTCAAGTCCTTTGCCCATTTTTTAATTGGGTTGCTCATCTTCTTTGAGTGAAGTCAAGTGAGTTCTTTGCATATTTTGGAGATGAAACCTTTGTCTGAGGTATCATTGGCAAATTGTTTTCCCAAGCTGTTGCTTCTCTTTGTATCTTGATACTGTTTTCCTTAGCCATGCAGAAGCTTTTAATTTTGATGAGATCCCATTTGTTTATTCTTTCTTTTATGTCCCTTGCTCTAGGGGACGTATCATTAAAAATATTGCTGTGTGGAATATCTGAAAATTTCCTTCCAATGTTCTCCTCTAGGGCTTTAATGGTTTCACAGCTTATATTTAAGTCTTTCATCCACCTTGAATTTATTTTGGTGTATGGTGTAAGTTGGTGCTCAAGTTTCATTTTTTTGCATGTAGCTGTCCAGTTCTACCAACACCATTTGTTGAAAAAGCTATCTATACTCCATTTTATGTTATTGCCCCCTTTGTCGAATATTAATTGACTGTAGAGAATTGGGTTTATTTCTGGGCTCTCTGTTCTATTCCACTGGTCTATGTGCCTGGTTTTATGCCAGTACCAGGCTGTTTTGATTAGAGTGGCCTTGTAATACAGTTTGATAT
>NW_028094607.1:0-1052 GCF_014824575.4 Sturnira hondurensis
CCAGTTTAGCATCTGCTGTGTTCTTCCGCAGATCAGCCAGGTCCTTCTCCGGTGCGTGGAGAAAAGCGAAATCCTTTGTCCTACTCCGCCACCATCTTCCCCGATCCTCTAATTATTTTTCAAGTACAGTTTTCTGTCTATTACTCCCATCCCATCCCACCCCCTATGCTCCCCCCCCCATAGATATTGCATGTTTTAAAAATTCTCACAGCACACTGGTTGAAAATCGATATTCTAGAGCATTGCTTTTGAAATATAAATCTGGTGGTGTGTAGCACCTCCCTGGATTTGCGTGTATCTCTTCATCAGTTCCCCATTCTCCCAGCAGAGAACTCGGGGTTGGGGTGTGTATACTCTCCAGAGGGCTCAGCATAATCCACTGATGTGTGGGTAAAAAAGAAAAAATATATATATGAGAATTCTATTTACATTAACTTTACCTAGGAAAATAAGGCAGTAAGCTTTCTCATTATATTATATGACAATGTGTGTTTAATTTAAAAATAAATATAAATAAATTGGAGCATGAGAATATATATATATATATATGTATATGTGTGTGTATGTAATTACACAAATACACAATGTATATATATATTACTAATTGTGCACATATTCACAAAACCCTATTTTCTACCTACCATCTATGCTACTTACTTTCTGTATCTTCTCCCCCCTTCTCCTCCTCCCACTCCCCTGTTGCTAATCCTCTGTGTGTTCTTCATTTCTATGGTCCACCCCTGATCTAGCTGTCCTCTTGGTTTGCTTTTGTTTTAGGTGTGGTTGTTAATAACTGTGAGTTTGCTGTACTTTCACTGTTCATATTTTTTATCTTCTTTTTCTTATGTAAGTCCCTTTAACATTTCATATAATAAGGGCTTGGTGATGATGAACTACTTGAATTTGATCTTATCTGAAAAGCGCTTTATCTATCCTTCCATTCTAAATGAAAGCTTTGCTGGATAGAGCAATCTTGGTTGTAGGTCTTTGGATATCATGACTTGGAATACTTCTTTCCAGCCCCTTCTTGCCTATAAGGTCTCTTTTGAGAA
>NW_028094608.1:0-1643 GCF_014824575.4 Sturnira hondurensis
ATAGACCAATGGAACAGAACAAAGAGCCCAGAAATAAACTCATATATCTATGGTCAATTAATATTTGACAAAGTTGGAAGAAGCATAAAATGGAGTAAAAATAGTCTCTTCAACAAATGGTGTTGGGAGATCTGGACAGCTACATGCAAAAAAAAAATGAAACTTGGCCACCAACTTACACTATGGACAAAAATAAATTCAAGGTGGAAAAAAGACTTAAATGTAAGTCATGACACCATAAAGGTGCTAGAGGAAAACATCAGCAGAAAAATGTCAGACATTCCATGTAGCAACATCTTCACTGATAATCCCTAAAGCAAGGGACATAAAGGAAAGAATAAACAAATGGGATCTCATAAAATTAAAAAGCTTCTGCATGGCTAAAGAAAACAACATTAAAATGAAAAGAGAACCAATGATATAGGAAAATATATTTGCCAATGATACCTCACACAAGTGTTTGATTTCCAAAATATATAAAGAACTCACACGACTCCACTCTGGGAAGACAAAAATCCCATTAAAAAATTGATAAAAGACTTGAACAGACACTTCTCCAAGGAGGACATACAGAGGGCCCAGAAACATATGAAAAGATGGTCAGCATCACTAGCCATCAGAGATAGGCAAGTTAAAACCACAGTGAGATATCACTTCACACTGGTCAGAATGGCCATCATAAACAAATCAACAAACAAGTGTTGGAGAGAATGCATAGAAAAGGGAATCCTAGTGCACTATTGGTGGGAATGCAGACTGGTGCAGCCACTGTAGAAAACAGTATGGAATTTTCTCAGAAAACTAAAAATGGAACTGCCTTTTGATCCAGCAATTATAATGGAATTATACCCTAGGAGTCCTGAAACACCAATCCAAAAGAATCTATGCACCCCAAAGTTCATAGCAGCACAATTTACAATAGCCAAGTGCTGGAAGCAACCTAAGTGCCCATTAGTAAATGAGTGGATCAAGAAACTGTGGTACATTTACACAATGGAATTCTGTGCAGCTGAGAGAAAGAAATAGCTCCCACCCTTTGTGACAGCATGGATGGAACTGGAGAGTATTATGCCAAGTGAAATATGCCAGACAGTGAAAGACAAATACCATATGATCTCACCTTTAACTGGAACATAACCAACAAGAACAAAAACCCAAAATATAACCAGAGACATTGAAATTAAGAACAATCTAACAATAGCCAGTTGCGGGGGAGAATGAGGAGAAGGGTTTTCAGGAACTACTATCAAGAACACATGGACAAAACCAAGGGGGAGGGTGGAAGTAAGGGAGGGAGGTGGGTTTGGCTGGGGCAGGGGGAGAGCAGCTGGTGGAAAAGTGTAATTTTTTACACTTTTTTACAAGTGTAATTGAACAACAATAAAGTACTTAAAAAAAGAAACAATGTCTGGATTTTTTGTGGACAGGCTTCGTATAGGCCAAAGTTTTAGAGGGTTATTTTGGGGGCTGGTATAACCCACAGTACACAAAACTGAAAATTGTATTTGTACTTTTTATCAGTGAACATTGATTATGTTTACTTTCCAAAAAAGTAAAAGTATTTTCTTTAAATAATGTTTCAATAGGAAGTAATACATCATTTACAACTCTGGTGGGAAGTCCTACTGAAATAATTTGTTTAG
>NW_028094609.1:0-1498 GCF_014824575.4 Sturnira hondurensis
AGAGTTCGGGCTTCACGCATCAGGCCTGACTTATCTGGTTACATGCTAAGCTACACGCGCCACCTTTTTTTATTTTAAAGAACAGTCCATCCTCATTGTCAGGTGGCCGTTGGTGGAGAGTGCTAGAACTAACGCACTTTTAAAGTGAAGTGGGATCCCTGAGGAGGGAAAGCTCCGGAGAGAGAGGGAGACGCACCCAGGCGCTGGAAGGGAGCAGGGTGCGTCTGGGGGGCACCTCGGGCAAGAGTGTGTGTCACACACGGGAAGCAGACACAAGTGGGGGCTGTCAGCCCCCTGCAGCATCCTCCAGTGCTCTGCACTGAGCCGTCTGGACAGTGTGCCGCCACGAGCAGTTAGGAGTTCGCCCGGGTGAGCTTCCCGTGAAACACGTCACCCGTGGAAACAGCCTCTTGTCTTCGCCGGCAGAGCTCAGCACGGGCTGCTGTGCACCAGCAGCTTGCCGAGGGCTGCGTGACGGTCTCCCGGAAAGCGACTGCCAGCAGCTCGTGTGCCGGACGAGCTGGGATCTTCGTGGTTCTGGGAGAGCGAAGCGCGGAACCCTGGGGCGCTGACGTGCTGCGTGAGTGCACCACAGGAAAAAACCCGTTTCCTCGGAAGACACATTTAATGAGGCCATCGGTCTGAGGCGATAAATCAGAAATCCCAACTGAGGGCGGTGGGCTTAAAGCAAAGAGCAGAAGCCCGATGAAAAATGCACAGGGAGAGAGGTGCTTCTGCACGGTGTCCCCCTTCACACTGACACGACAGGACACAACCAGGCCTGCGGGGCGCGGCAGGGGGCTCACCTTGCCGTCTTCCGTGTAGACGTTTTCACTGAACCCCCTCACGATCGTCCGGTCGATGAACAGGCTCCGCATGACGACAATCACTTTCAGCACCTTCCCCAAGGTCACCTGTCAGAACACGCATGTGCAAACGTGAACACGTGCATGTAACTGTGGACATCACACACAGGCAGGCTGGACGACGCGAAGATGAGCTCTCCCTCCTGTTGCTGACACACACCAGGGGACTCGCGGGGGGCGTGGGGGCTGCCCCTGGTGCCAGCACCCCGAGCACCGAGAAACAGACTCCCGGCAAAGCAAGTGCTTCCTTGCCTCTTAGAGCGGGTGCGGGCCTAGCTCCTCTGACTGCCCTGGAAGGGTCTATGATTTCGGCCTATAAATGCTCGTGATAAGTTCCATGGGTTCACCCTCTGTCCTAAGGGCGTCTTCTTCAAAGGTGCTCTGGGAGTTGGTGAACATACGCTCCCGTGACACCGTGGCCCCTCGTACACCATGGATCACGCAGACAGCGCAGGAGAAACCAAAGGCGCGCACCAACCGCCCCCCACCCCGTGGGAACATCTCGTTATAGTGGCTGCTCAGAAGTGGAGGAGCAACGCCACATAAATTCTGAAGGTAAATGCAGAGAAGCGGGATTTCGCCTCTAAAAAGGAACACCATCCTGGAATCACATTTAAGTGCTTTTATTCTTT
>NW_028094610.1:0-1241 GCF_014824575.4 Sturnira hondurensis
TTTAAGCTGAAGATGCCGGGCCTATTGGTGAACTGGAGCCAGCTTGGATAGGTATTTGTGAGTGGAATGTTGAGTCTGCAGAAATTTTGTGAGGCAGTTGTTAAACATAACCACTTCTAAAAAAGACATTAAAAATTATATTAAAACCAAGTTAATACATATTCAACATTCATTGCTTTTTTATTATTTTGTCACATTTTACTATTACTTGTACTTTGGGGGTTATTTATATCTATTGTATTGTGGAAATGATATATAATGGGGTACCACCCTGCATCTCTTTCCAATTCTACATTCAGTTACACCTTAAAGGAAGGTTATCAGCCAAGGTGAGAGTAGTTAAACCATGGAAATGAGTAAATATTACAAATCAAGGATTTTAGCTTGTTTTTTTTAGAGACGGTTATTACACACACCACTGCATAGGCCCCTCAGGTGGTCTGAAACACCATCTTTTACAAAGATATAGTAATAAAAAAAGTACAGTACTGGCATTAAAACAGACACGTAGACCAATGGAACCTAATTGAGAGCTCAGTGATAAACCTACATATATATGGTCAATTAATATTTGATGAGGGCCCTGGCTGGTGTAGCTCAGTGGATTGAGCATGGGCCTGTGAACCAAAGGATTGCAGTTTGATTCCCAGTCAGGGCACATGCCTGGGTTGCAGGCCAGTTCCCAGGAGGGGACACTGGAGAGGCAACCATACATTGATATTTTTCTCCCTCTCTCCTTCCCTTCCCCTTTAAAGATAAATGAATAAAATCTTTAAAAAATATTTGATGAGGGAACACTCAAGGGGTAAAGAACAGTCTCTTTAATAAATGATTTTGGAAAAACTGTACACTCGCATGCAGAAGAATGAAATTGGATCCCCATGTTACATACTCAAAAAATAACTCAGAATGGATTAAAGACTTATAAGACACCCCCCCAAACTGTAAAACTACTAGAAGAAAACAGGAAAAAATCTCCTTGACATTGTCTTGTTAAGTGGTTTTCTGACAAGAAAAGCACGAGGAACAAAAGGAAAAAATAAACAAGTGGGACTACATCAATCTAAAAAGTGATAACATGAGAGGTGTGTCCAAGATGGTGGCATAGTAGGTGCTGAACTTGCCCCCCTCCCAATAACACATTGAACATACACCTATATTTAGAGCAATTACTTCTGAGAGATAACTGTGAGCCAACTGAACAGTTTCTGCACAACAAGCAACAGAGAGGGTCTGCAAGG
>NW_028094611.1:0-1122 GCF_014824575.4 Sturnira hondurensis
CTTTATATCCCTTGCTCTAGGGGACGTATCAGTAAAAATCTTGCTGCGTGGACTGTCTGAGATTTTCCTACCAATGTTCTCCTCTAGGACTTTAATGGTTTCCTGGCTTATATTTAAGTCTTTTATCCACCTTGAATTTATTTTGAAAGTGTATGGTGTAAGTTGGTGCTCAAGTTTCATTTTTTTGCATGTCGCTGTCCAGTTCTCCCAACAGCATTTGTTGAAAAGGCTGCCTTTACTCCATTTTATGTTATTGCCCCCTTTGTCGAATATTTTGACTGTAGAGGTTTGGGTTTATTTCTGGGCTCGCTGTTCTATTCCATTGGTCTATGTGCCTGTTTTTATGCCAGTACCAGGCTCTTTTGATTACAGTGGCCTTGTAGTACAGTTTGATATCAGGTATTGTGATCACTCCTACTTTGCTTTTCTTTCTCAAAATTGCAGCTGCTATTCGTGGTCTTTTGTAGTTCCATATAAATTTTTGAAGTGTTTGTTCTATGTCTGTGAAATATGCCATTGGTACTTGAATAGGTATTGCATTGAATCTGTAAATTGCTTTGGGTAGTATGGACATTTTGATGATGTTAATTCTTCCAATCCATGAACATAGTATATATTTCCATTTGTTTGTGTCTTCCTTGATTTCTTTCTTCAGTGTTGTATAGTTTTCTGCCTACAGGTCTTTTATCTCCTTGGTTAGGTTTATTCCCAGATATTTTATTTTTGTTTTTGCTATATCACATGGGATTTTTTTCTTGATTTCTGCTTCTGCTGTTTCATTGTTGGTATACAAAAATGCCTTTGATTTCTGGATATTGATTTGTATCCCACTCTTTTGCCAAATTCATTTATTAGTTCAAGCAGTTTTTTGGTAGCGTCTATAGAATTTTCCATGTACACTATCATGTCATCTGCAAACAGTGACAGTTTGGTTTCCTCCTATCTGATTTGGATGCTTTTTCTTTCTTTTTCTTATCAGATTGCTGTGGTTAAAACTGCCAATACAATATTGAATAGAAGTGGTGAAAATGGACAACCTTGTCTTGTTCCTGATCTTAGTGGAAAAGATTTTAGTTTTTGCCCATTGAGATAGGAAGACACAAAAAGACACAAAAAATTCAA
>NW_028094612.1:0-721 GCF_014824575.4 Sturnira hondurensis
CCATGTGCACGTTGCTTTCAGTCATTTGTGCATTCCACTGTTTGTGGTGGCCACAGTGGGCCCGACTCTGCTCCAGGATTGGAGGACGTGCACAGAAATCCCTGCCTTCAGGGAGCTCATGAACACACGCGTGCACACCACACCCCCCCAAATGGCATCGAGTGTGGAGGAAAATGTGGCAAAGGAAAGGGGGCAAGCAGCGGGTGGGAGGAGAAGGGAGGGGTGTTAAGTCGAGGAAGGGCTCATGGATTGGATTATGTTTAAGCGAGCGACCCCAAGGGTGGGAGAGCAAGCCACAGGGTTACATCAGGGGAAGGGCTTTCAAGGTCAAAGAGACAGCCGATGCCCATCCCCTGAGAGTGCCCTTGGCCCGTTCAAGGAAGAGCAGATGAGAAAAGTGAGCAGTGGGACACACGCAAGGAGAGAAGATCCAAGAGTCAGGGGTGGGGACAGAGGCATGGGTCCTGGGGACGTGTGACCATTGTAAGAATGTTGACTTCTACTCAACTTTTAAATCAGTGCCCAGCATAAATTCATCGGGAGACCAGAATGTCTTTGCTAAATCGGCATTTGATTTCGGCCCACCACGTCCCCCTAATTCTCAGTGTGGAACGCCCCGCTGTTGGCACTGGGCTGCCCTGAGTTTCCCACTGCAAGGTGCTCGTGACGTGTCCGTGAACGTGCCTGAAGAAGAGAAGGGGAACAAAGGCCCAGTGGCCGC
>NW_028094613.1:0-1288 GCF_014824575.4 Sturnira hondurensis
ATGCTCAGAGGCCCAGACCCAAGAAGTACTGATCTGAGAGGACAGCGTAGAAGGATAATTCCAGACTCTGACTGTGCTGCCCAACTGCCTCTCCCCAGGACTATTGCTTCTCCAGGGGGAGCCTGGCCGCAGCAGGTTCAGGCGTTTGACCAGCCCCTACATGACTCCTGGTTCCATCTGAAGCAGGCCTTGGTGCCGTTCCACATTGCTATTTCACAGCCTCTGTGCGAGGCCCAACTTCTTTGGGTCAATCTGGAACATCCAGAGCCCCAGGTCGCAACACCAGAAGGTGAGGGAACTGCAGTCTGGGAAGATGACCTGGGAAGGGGAGGTTCATTGGCAGGAGTTCCCTTAAAGCCAGTGACAGCATTCCTGACTCTAGAAAAGCCAGGGAAAATCATGTATGTGTGTGTGAATATTTATTTTTCTTATGCTCCTCTAGATCCACCTCCAGAGTCTGAGAGCCATGTCCATCCACAGGAAGTACATGGAGATTTGCTAGTGCCTGGTCCAGCCAGGTGTCCCACCCTGGCCTGGCCCGGCCTGATGCAGTGCCTGAAACCAGGACGGAGGCTCCTGGTGTGCTTTATTTTCCTTGCCCTCTTAGCAATTCTAAGCTTGATGCTAAATAAATAAGATGTTCATACCCCAATGATAGATTTATAACTGCCTAAATGATAATTTTCGACAATACCAGTTTGTATAAAATAATAATTCATGGAATAAAATATTGTAAAAGAAGTAAAACTAATGCTGTTCATTAGACATGAGTGTGGACAGTATGTCCTCATATACATAACATAATTTTGTATTCACATATACGGGCGATTGTAAAAAATGTGCACTATACCACATAATTTTTATGTGGTATAAAAATAACTCCTCAAACACATTTAAAGCTTATACTTCAACATACGTAAAGTGATAGAATCATGAAATCAAATTAGAAATGTGTGCACCAATATCTTACCACTAGTAACTGTGGAAAACAGAACTAATGGAAATGAGTCCTGCTTCCCTTTTTGCTAAGAAATTCTTTTGGTTTTTGTGTAAGGATCATGATTTATAATAACAGAGTTTAAATAGTACATATTTTTATATATTACACTTAAGTGTCTTTACATTCAATAATGTGACCATTATGTATATTTTACTAAATTTTCCCAGCTCCGTTTCAGAGCTTGAAATGGTCACATTAGGTGGAACATTACTTAATGGACTACAGTTTACCACTCCACATTTAGGTGAAGTTGCTATTTGAGCAGTAATAACTGCTCTGATTACCTCT
>NW_028094614.1:0-544 GCF_014824575.4 Sturnira hondurensis
CAATCTCTTGGTCGCTGAGAGTTATGGGCTCTGGGACTTTGAATTCTTCTTGCGCCATCTTTTGGGCTGTTCGTGCTTATTATGTAGAAGGATCGGAGGCCTAGGTGTTCACCAGAGCAGGCCAACTAAGTCGCTGGTTTGTGACGCTGTATGTGGGGGCGGGGTCAAAGAGGAGTAATGGCGTCCCATCTGCCGCCTCCTGCTACCACCGCCACAGGTGATGCAGCTGCCACCATCACTGGGGCCCTCGCATTTCATCCCACTACATGCGAGTGTGCCACCGCTGTCAGCCCTCCACCACTGGGTTCGCCCTCTGGGGCCTGCGTGGTCCGTCTCACTGTGCGCGAATGTGCAACCGTGGTCATTCTGCCCCACACCCTGACTGGGTCCGGGCTACTTGTGCGCCTAGGTCAGGGCATCTTTCCTGCCCGACCCTGCTTCGCTGCTGGCTCCCCCCCTCTTACCATCCTGGTTGAAGGGTTCGTTGTTGTTGGACTTCCATATAATTCAGTTTTCTGTTCTTTGGCTGTGTCTTTGTTCTCCA
>NW_028094615.1:0-771 GCF_014824575.4 Sturnira hondurensis
TCACAGACTAAAAGTGAAAGGATGGAAACAAATTTTCCAAGCAAATGACAAGAAAAAAAAGCCGGGGTAGCAATTCTCATATCAGACAAAATAGACTTCAAAAACAGGACCATAAAGAGACACCCAGAAGGTCACTTCATATTACTCAATGGAAGAATACACCAAGAAGACATCAACATTGTAAATATATATGCACCCAACTCAGGAGCACCTAAATATATAAAGAAAATCCTAGAGGACCTCAAAAAAGACATTGGCAGCAACCCAATTATACTAGGGGAGTTTAATACCCCACTGTCAAAAACGGACATGTCTTCCAAACAAAATATCAACAAAGACATTGCAGCATTAAACTACATGCTAGATGAAATAGACTTAATTGATATATATAGAGCCCTTCATCCCAAAGAAGCTAAATACACATTCTTTTCAAATGCACATGGAACATTTTCAAAGATAGACCACATGATAGGACACAAAATGAGCCTCAAGAAATTCAAGAAAATTGAAATTATACCAAGCATTTTCTCTGACCACAAGGGACTGAAATTAGAAATCAACCCCAAAGGAAAAAACCCAAAACACCCAAAATCATGGAGACTGAATGGTATGCTATTAAACAACAAATGGGTCAATATTGAAACTAGGGAAGGAATCAAAAAGTTTCTGGAAACAAATGAAAATGAACTCAAAACATGGGACATGTTTTATGGGACACGGCCAAGGCAGACCTGAGAGGGAAGTTCATAGCAATACAGGCTTACCTAAAGA
>NW_028094616.1:0-855 GCF_014824575.4 Sturnira hondurensis
TCTTCTGACTGTCAGGGACTTTCTGTGGCCTGTGACTCCAGCTCCTGGGGAAGAGGAAGGCCCTTCAGCTGTGGGGGGCAGGGCAGGGGCATTGTGCTGCCCCCAGCCCTCAGGTGTGACTCCAGCTTCCTTCCAGAAGTCAGGAAGTGATTCCCTGCCCACTGCTGGCCTGGGAGGCCCTCTGTGGAGCCAGAAGAACCCCGTCTCTGGACCTTGGATGCTTCCTCTCAAGTCCTGCCTGCTGCAGGTCCCGGCTCTGTTTGGAGGGGTGAGCGGCACACTGCTTCCATCTCTCCTGTGCCCTGACTTTCTGAACCCCCACCCCACCCCGGCTCCACCGCTGCCCCTGCCCTGTGGTCACGAGAAACTGCACCCCCTCTTTTCCCCGGGACCCGCAGGCCACACCCCGCCCTTGCTGGGGGTCCCCCTTTCCCACTCTGAGTTGCCCAGAGCTGCACACACAGTCCCAGCTGCGCCCTTCACTCCCCTCACCCCCCCATTTCCCGCGGCCCCCCTCCCACAGCTGACACTGAGACACAGGGCGAGTTGGAAGGGGGCACGTGCTTTATTTGGTTTCCGTTTTCTGGGGTGGCTGTGGCGGGAGCGAGGGTGCGACCTGACTGTGTCCAGGACCCAGGCGCTCAGCGCTGGGAGAAGGCGGCCTGGGGGTCGCAGGCGGGGTCCGTGCGGCAGCCGTCTGCGGGGAGACACGCGGGTCAGGGCCGAGGCACGTGCGGGCCCGGTCCCTGGGTCCTCAGTGCGGTCCCCAGACCGTGCCACCCGCGTCCCCGAGACCGCCCCGGGCCCGGCCCGCTCACCCGGGCTGCAGCAGATGCCCCTGGCGGCGCAGCGGCC
>NW_028094617.1:0-563 GCF_014824575.4 Sturnira hondurensis
AAGCCCTTATTATATGAAATGTTAAAGGGACTTATCTAACAAAAAGAAGATGAAAAATATTAACAGTGAAAGGACAGCAAACTCAGTTATTAACAACCACACCTAAAGCAAAAGCAAACCTAGAGGACAGCTAGATCAGGAGTGGAACCATAGAAATGGAGATCACAAGGAGGGTTAACAACAGGGGAGTGGGGGGAGGAGAAGAGGGGAGAAGGTACAGAGAATAAATAGCATAGATGGTAGGTAGAAAATAGGCATGAGGGCAAGAATAATGTGGAAAACATCCCTAGCTGGCGTAGGTCAGTGGATTGAGCATGGGCCTGTGAACCACACAATTGCGGTTCGATTTCCAGTCAGGGCACATGCCTGGGTTGCAGGCCAGTTCTCAGTAGGAGACTCATGAGAGGCAACCATACATTGATATTTCTCTCCTTCTGTCCTTCTCTTCCCCTCTAAAGAGAAATAAATAAAATATTAAAAAAGAATAATATGGAAAACATAGAAGCTAAAGAACTTGTAACACATGGACATGAATTAAAGGGGGGAATGGGGGGAGGAGTGCA
>NW_028094618.1:0-2073 GCF_014824575.4 Sturnira hondurensis
ATAAATGGAATAGAGTGCCAGAGACACTGAGTCTTGTGATCTGCATCTCAGAAGACAGGTAGACAAAGACAAGGGTCTTGATGTTCTCTTACCTGTCACCCCATAAACTGACCCTCCTTCAGGTTCTCCCATGTCTTAGAATTTCCCAAGTCAGAAACCAGAGCCTCATTGGGATCTCCATCCATTTTTTCACTCACATTCCATCATTAACCAAACCCTTTGGATCCTCTTTATTTCTGCCTCCTTTGTCCTATTCAGGTGGAGTCACGTAATGTCTTTTTTCCTTTTTGTTTAATTTATTGGGGTGACCTGGAATCATACATGTCTCAGGTGCACAATTCCACAACACATCTGCTGTCCACTGTGCTGTGTGTCACCACCCCAAATCCAGTCTCCTCCCACCATCATTTATCCCCCTGTACCTTCCGTAATCTCCACCCACCCCACACCCTGGCAATCACCACACTGCTTTCCACATCCATGAATCCTTTCTATTTTGTTCTTTTTCTTTTTTTTTGCAAAACAATTAGAAAACATTTATTATACTGAGACATATACATCCTACTATTAAAGAAAAACAAAATGCAAAGTTGCTGGTGACATGATTTAACTTGTTTCACTTAGAGAGACTAATGCTCAACACCGTTTGGTGTAATTTCAAGTTTGACGAAATTGACTAACATCAAGTCCCTTGACTAACATCAAGTCCCTTGTCTTTGTCCACCTGTCCTCTGAGATGCAGATCACAAGACTCAGTGTCTCTGGCACTCTATTCCATTTATTTTTATATCTCTGTCACCACTGACCACATATCAAGACCATTTCTCAGTTATTTTCATATCTGAAATGCCTGGTACATTAAATTATTTTTACCCCACTTCTAAAACCCAATGAAGAATTCAATACATCATACAGCATTAAATGACACTTATTGTTTCATAAATCTTGAGACTCAAAAAAAATGCTAAGTAAAAAAGCAAAACTAAAACAATGGAAGCAAAGTTCTTTCCCAAGCAATTGGTACCGAAAGCATGGTCATAGAAGAGCAAAGGGAAAATGACCAAATGGAAGGCTCTCCTGCTTTAGGGTCTATAAGAGTTACAGATATTTGAAAACTGAAGATAGAAATACCTAGAAACAGTGCTTCTTTGTTTCAGACAACCTCTTTTATGGGAGAGATTTTAAATTCAAAATGAGCATTCCTATTTCTGCATGAACAAAGATTAGGTTCAAATAATACATTCCAAACCAAGACACCTGGGTTAAGTGGACAGAGTTGCTATAATTAAAATGGAATTGAAGTTTAAAAACAAAGTACGTGTGCTACACTACAGACCTCAAAGTGCTTGCTGATGAATTTTGAGAAAGGCTTTGGGTGAAGGGAAGAGATAAAGATAGTAGAAAAATTACAAAAACTATGGATTTTCTTTGAAAAGTATACTGAGACAAAAAGCACATAATAGTTTCTTTTTCTGTAAAAAGATTGCCTCTCTCACAAAACCAAATGTTTTTTTCCTTTTTTGCTCAATCCTTCCACCCTCCCACCCAATTCCACAATGCTGCCCTACCCCAACAGCTGTCAGCCTGCTCTATCTTTGAGTTGTCTCTATTTTGCTTGTTAGTTCATTAAATTCCACATATGAGTGAAATCATGTGTTTACCACTTAGCTTCATTTTGAACTTCAATTCAGTCCTTCTCGCCTCAGTTTCTGCAACAGCTTCCTTGCCTTAATTGCCTTCTCACAACCAGCTGCCAGAGTGCAATGTTAAAAACAACAACTGAATTGTTCTAAGTGTTCCTTATCACCACCTTGATGTAAAGTTCTCATTATCTCGATTTCAGAGATGAGCATATTGAGGCACAGAGAGGTGAAGTAATTTGTCCCATCTCACACAAAGAATAAGAGGTGGTGCTAGGATTTGAACCCTGGCTCTTTAACAGGGTCCAGAACTTGGGGTGTTCCAGAATACAGAATAATAGGCCTGGATGGGGGATGGGACACAAGCAGCAAGGTCATTGAGAGTTATTTTGCAGGCCAACTTCATGTGTGACATGCAAAAACAATTATTTTG
>NW_028094619.1:0-1107 GCF_014824575.4 Sturnira hondurensis
ATATCTATTCACCTATATATGTGTTTTCCCAGTGATCTGTCCATTTCTTTTGTTTGACTAATATTTTAAAAATATATTTGCTGCCATTTAAGTGGAATTTGGGGAGGGAGTAGAGATAGATACAGGGTGGGGAAAAAGTAGGTTTTGGGTGTATAGAAAATGATACAATACTCAATAGACAATATTGCAAGCATAAACACTGTTTTGCATACTCATAGCTGTAAACCTACTTTTGCCCCACCCTATACATGTGATTAATTATAGAATACTTGTAAAATTCATCGTTCAAACCAAAACACTTTCCGGAGTGAAGGGGATTATAATTACACTGGGACAAGAGGTATAACCTGGGACTATCTCAGGTATATGGTTACCCCACGAACTCTCAGAAGTTCTTTTATTTAAATTATTGAAGTTTTATAACATTTAAGGTATTTATATTGATTATGCTATTACAGTTTACCCAATTTCCCCCCTTTATCCCCCCTCCCCCTTGCCCCCCAACCCTGCAGCATCCCCTCCTTAGTTCATGTCCATGGGTTCTACATGTAAGTTCTTTGAGTCCTCTGTTTCCTATGCCACTTTTTATCTCTCCCTGTCTATTTTATGCCTACTAATTATACTTCTTCTTCCCTGCACCTTTCCCCCCCATTCCTCTCTTCCCCCTCCCCACTGAAATCCCTACATATGATGTCCATTTCTCTGATTCTGTTCCTGTTCCAGTTGTTTGCTTAGTTTTTGTTTTCATTGTTTTTCTTTTCTTTTACGTTCATTTGTTGATAGTTGTGAGATTGTGTCATTTTATTTTTTGTATTTTTTATCTTTATTTTCTTAGATAAGTCCCTTTAACATTTCTTATAATAATGGCTTAGTGTCTTGGCTGGTGTGGCTCAGTGGATTGAGCACAGGCTGCACACCAAGGGGTTGACAGTTCGATTCCCAGTCAGGGCACATGCCTGGGTTGCAGGCTAAGTCCTCAGTGGGGGTCACATGAGAGGCAACCACATATTGCTGTTTCGCTCCCTTTCTCCCTCCCTTCCCCTCTCTCTAAAAATAAATAAAATCTTAAAAATAATAATGGCTTGGTGATGATAAACTCCTTTAACT
>NW_028094620.1:0-537 GCF_014824575.4 Sturnira hondurensis
CCATATGACAACTGGAGTCACCCGGATCTGGGGAAGTATTCTGCACATACTGTTATGGCATCTAAACGTCTGAACTGTTTGTTTCCACTCTGAAAAGAGAGAGAAGCGCTAAGGGTTGGCCTCAGTGATCTCTGCTTATGACCACATCACGCTCGGTGCCTGATAACTGCAGGTTCTCATCAGAGAGTGTGCAGCCCTTCTTCCTGCTGGAAGGTACCATTTACAACAGTAATTCCCTGCCCAACCAACGTGTTTTCTTGAGATCCACTGCACCATTAGCCCTGTTTTCTGCAGCCTCTTCTATTGAGTGATTTTTGGGTTAGGGAAGCAATTTTCAACCTTTTTGTCTCACGGTGCACAATAAATTACTAAAATTCTGCGGCACAGTAAGAAATGTATTGGATTTTTTTGCTGATCTGACAAAAAATAGATATTATTTTTGATTTATTCACACTGGACAGCTATTATTGTGTTGGTTGTTGTCGTTTTTGGTGGGGCTTTTTTTTTTTACCATTTAAGGAAAAAGAGGTCAGTGCT
>NW_028094621.1:0-738 GCF_014824575.4 Sturnira hondurensis
TTCTCCCTGCCTTCTCCTCTCTGTGAAAATAAATAAATAAAAATCTTTAAACCATAGTAACCTGTCTTTCTCTGGCCCCAGAGAAGCTGCAGCAATGAGTGTCACATTACAGAGCACACTATCTGCAGCCCTGAGAACTGGGGAGAGAAAGCACTGCTTCCTTAGCCACAGGTGCTCACACTGATCCCTTTTACAGAGGTGGACATTCAGATGAGTGTCAGCTGAGGTCTGGCAGGCACCATTACTGGGAGGAGAACAAGGCACAAACACAGGAGCCAGTTTCTCTCAACCCACTCTTCCCATCCTTGAATTTTCTCCCCTTTACTGAATCTGTTTTAATGGACCCACTAAAAACTTTAGGGAGACTCACTCCAGTGCTTCTTAAGCAAAGTAAGGCCACTCATCAGACCTGTGGAATCTGGGCAAGAGCCTGATGCAATCATGTTTTTCTTTTCTTTGAGAACATTTGTACTATTGATCCTAAATTAAACACTACAATGCCATACTCTCCAAAACTCTTATTTATATATACATAAATGAGAATCCTCAATTTATGATCCACAACTTTTCCTGGTGTTTCTAATTCCTAGAATTGACAGCCTTCCTAACCTTAACCTTAAACTATGACTCTGTTCGATTGATTTTTTCTGGTTCATAATATTAATTAACTGAGATAAAAGTGTCAAACAAACACTGTCTTATTAAAATAATTTTGAATTTCTTACACTTTTATTTCCT
>NW_028094622.1:0-1025 GCF_014824575.4 Sturnira hondurensis
TGGCCTGGGAATGGAGCAGTTATGCCTCAGGCCAGACTCTAGTGTGTGGGTTTGACCTTCCTATAAAAATGCCTTCACGACAACATCCAGGTGACTTTGAGAGTTTGTTCCTTCAAGCTGAGAAGAGTGAAAGGAAGGAAGCACTTGGGGCAGAGGAAGCGACAGGAGAGAGCATAGGCAGTGCTCTGCTTTGGTTCCCTAGGAGCCTCACAGGAAAGAAGGGAGCCAAGGCAGGGCTGCCTTCAGCTCAGTAGCCAGTCACAGACAGGGTCCCAGGGAAGCCCAGGATCAGCTGCCTCTGTCAGATGCTGCCCTGGTTGCAAGTCTCCTGGGGAACCTCACCGTGTAGGAGGAAGTAAACCGTTCAGGCCTTGGAAGGGGCATGACAGTGGTCTAGAGGGAGCCCACATCAGCTCTTGCTCTTGAGGGCTTTGGTCACTCTTCTGCTGGTGAATATTTCCTGGGAGGGTTTCAGTAGAATCACACTTTCAGGCATGTTTTTCTGAGGCTGATGTATCCAAACGAGCTTGTAAGGGAATTTGGGATTATTCTTTGGAGTGTCTCATGGTTTGACTCTCTCTTGGGTCTGTCTGGCTTTAATCAGGTGTTTGTTAATTGTTACCCTGACTTTATTTGAGGTTAGCTTTAGGGGTACGAATGGCATAAATGGGTCTTTCTTCTCTCTCTCTCCCTGCCCAGGATGATTTCAGCTATGTGTTGTCTGCTTAGAGAGGAGAGGTATAAACCATTCGTCCTCAGACATCCTTGGTTAGGGATGATAAGGCCTTATGATTCACTTGCTGTCTGTAAGTTTTTCAAATTGCGTGGCCTTGTTTAATGTTCTAGTCTCAGTTTCCCCATTCCAATTGCCCAGAAATTTTCCTAGTTTCTCAATCTCCTGTCTCAGTTCCACGAAACATATTTCTACTGAAGCAACGTATTCATTCCTATGTGTGGTGTAGGGCCATAGTTCAGTGACACAGCTGGAACAATCTATAATTAAACTGAAGTCCAAACTATCAAAC
>NW_028094623.1:0-1199 GCF_014824575.4 Sturnira hondurensis
TCTCCAAAATATACAAAGAACTCACACGACTTCTCTCTAAGAAGACAACTAAGCCAATTAAAAAATGGGGAAAGGACTTGAACCAACACTTCTGCAAGGAGGACATACAGAGGATCCAGAGACACATGAAGAGATGCTCAATATCGCTTGCTATCAGTGAGATGCGAATTAAAACCACAATGAGATACAACTTTACACCAGTCAGAATGGCCATCATAAACAAAGAAACAAACAACAAGTGCTGGAGAGGTTGTGGGGAAAAGGGGACTCTAGTTCACTGTTGGTGGGATTGCAGACTGGTACAACCACTGTGGAAAACAGTATGGAATTTTCTAAGAAACTAAAAATGAATGTGCCTTTTCACCCAGCAATTTCACTATTAGGAGTATATCCTAAGAACCCTGAAACACCAATCCAAAAGAACCTATGCACCCCGATGTTCACAGCTGCACAATTCACGATAGCCAAGACTTGGAAGCAACCTAGATGCCCATCGGTAAATGACTGCATCAAAAAGCTATGGTACATTTACACAATGGAATTCTATGCTGCAGAAAGGAAGAAGGAACTCCTACCCTCTGCCCCATCATGGATCAAACTGGAAAGCATTAGCCTTAGGGAAATAAGCCTGGCGTTGAAAGACAAATATATGATATCACCGTTAACAGGAATCTAAACAACAAAAGAAACAATCAAGCAAAATATGACCAATGACACTCAAATACGGAACAGGCTGACAGGGTCCAGATGGGAGAGGGGAGAGAATCACAGAGGAAAAGGGGATGGACTCACATGAATAAGTATAAAGGACACATGGACAATAATTAAGGTGGGGGTGGGAATGGGAGGGAGGTGGGGAGCACTGGGGGGGGGCAGGGCTGGGTATATAAAACAGGAAACTGTACTTGAATAAGAATTAAACAAAAATTCTTCCAATCCATGAACATGGTATATGCTTCCATTTATATGTGTCTTCCTTAATTTCTTTTTTTGTACATATTATTGATTATACCATTACAGTTGTTGTATTCCCCCCTTCATTCCCCTCCAGCCTGTACTCACCTCCCTCACCATTCCCCCCCTTTAGTTTATGCCCATGTTCCTCAAGTTCTCTAGATTGTATATTTCCCCTACTATTCTTGCCCTCCCCCCTATCTATTTTCTACCTACTGTCTATGCTATTTTCTGTACCTTCTCCC
>NW_028094624.1:0-935 GCF_014824575.4 Sturnira hondurensis
CTTCTTTTGGTTCTGCAAGGAGGAACAGTGTATCTACCTACACCTCCATCTTCGCTGGAAGTCTGGATGCAAATTTTTAAGTGCCTAAGGTTTTAAAGTTAAGATGTTATCTATTATTGTGTCTTTATGTTCTCTTGGCACAGCCATGCTCAAAGAAAAAAGTTGAGATGACATGGTGTCTCCTCAAATCTTAAAAATATTTTAAAAAATTTAAACAACTCATAATAAAGTCATATGGGCTAAAGTGATGACAAGATAAATGATAGGCCAAGTCAGAAATAAATCAGATTAGCAAGAAACTTAACAACTCTGGAAAAAATAATCTTTTCTCACTATCATCACTGTCACCATCAGAAGTGTTGAAACGCCTACTTTTTTTCTGATGGTTGGCAAAGTCTTGATTTTGGAAGATAGTAAAAAATGAGGTTTCTTGCTCTTTTAGGTAGAAATATCTTTTTTTCACCAATTTTAAAAAATTTTACTTTGTTTTCTCTCTTTTTTAAATTTAATTCTTGTTCAAGTACAGTTTTCTGTCTTGTATTTCCAGCCCTGCCCACCCCCCGCAGTGCTCCCCACCTCCCTCCCATTTCCGCCCCCCACCTTAGTTATTGTCCGTGTCCTTCATACTTGTTCATGTGAGTCTTTCCCCTTTTCCCCTGTGATTCTCTCCCCTCCCCCCTCTGGACGCTGTCAGCCCATTCTGTATTTCAGTGTCTTTGGGCACATTTTGCTTGCTTGTTTGTTTTGTTGTTTAGATTCCTGTTAACGGTAATATCATATGGTATTTATCTTTCACTGCCTGGTTTATTTCACTCAGCATAAAACTTTCCAGTTCCATCCATGATGTTGCTAAGGGTAGGAGCTCCTTCTTCCTTTCTGCAGTATAGAATTCCATTGTGTAAATGTACCATAGCTTTTTGATCCAGTCATTTACT
>NW_028094625.1:0-622 GCF_014824575.4 Sturnira hondurensis
AGAAGGAGAGATATTTTGGACTACAGGGTGGTTTTTGAAACAATCCCCCAATCACCCAAGGGTGGCCATCCACTGTACCTACTAAAATAATGCTGTCCTAGGCAATTGCACTGGAAGCAAAGTCAAGGCCAAAAAGAAGAAGTAAAGATGGAGACTTACAATGCCAAGAAACATGTCAACCATTTTATTTTTTAGAGAAACTTCCTCTAACAGAAACAAAAGAAAAATGAAGAAACAAGCAAAGAGTAAAATCTCCTGAACCAAATCCTCAGCAAATGAATATCCAGGAAGAGCCAATTCTGAATCAAGCATTCAAACCATTTAATAATGAATGACTTTTCCTTTAATTTGTCACTCTCCCTAAATATTAAATGGATTAAAAAATAAGGGTTACTTTCTTACGTAGTAGTTAATTGTGAAGATGTTTAAAGTCACTAGCTACTGAAACACCATGTTCTGTAAAAGCAGTTCTAAAGATGATCCATATTAGGTGTGAGCCAATAGTAGAGAAGCAAAGATGCAGTAGTATCCACTTAGCACGAGCAATAATAAAGCTGTGTCAATCAAAACGCTCCTCTTGCTCAGCTGAACCTATGAACAACATGGTATCATAGTGTGAACA
>NW_028094626.1:0-554 GCF_014824575.4 Sturnira hondurensis
CTTCGAAGGAAAGACCGGCCTTTCCGGGGGCTGTGGGTGGCCGAGCCTGGTCGCTGTTGGTCCTGCCCTGGCCCTTCCTCCGCCCCCTCTGCGCCCCTGCCGACTGGAGGGCTAGACGGGAACCTGCTCCAAAGGCCCTGCCCGACCTCGCTTCGTGATGACACAGAGGTCCTTGCCAGTAACTTTCGACGTGTTAATGATGCATGGCAGTGCTGTGCTGAAGCGTCGGAGAGCCTGGGGCCCTGCGCACCTGGCCAGGTGTCTGCTGGGAGAGCCCAGGTGTTTGTCTGCCGGGAGAGCCCAGGTGTTTGCTGGGAGAGCCCAGGTGCAGGCCAGTGGTTGTCGTGCATAGGAGACGGTGGCTCCAGAGAGCTGTGTCGCTGTCTGACACCGCTGTCTGACAGAGGCCCACTGTCCTCTGCCTGCACCATCAGGGTTGCCACTCGTTCACGGGGTCACTGAATGCGTGACCTGGTCTGGGGCCAGCCACTCACACCTTGCCAACCTCCTGCGGGCCGCGGGAGTGGAAGCTCTGTCCAGAGAGTGTTGTTTCC
>NW_028094627.1:0-575 GCF_014824575.4 Sturnira hondurensis
AAAGACTATTATGTTCCCCACCTGCTACTGAGCTGTGTGTTCCGACCCCTCGGGGGCCTCCCAGCCAACCGCTCAGCCCACCCGCATGGTACCTTCTCTCCCCACTGCACCTGTCTCCGGTCACCACCCCGTGACTGGGGGCTGAAGCCCTCTGGACACCCCTGCCGACACGCTTCTCCTTGACCCGCGTGGGTAACCGGCCACCACGCCCTTTTCCTTCTAGCACCTAAGTTTCTTCCATGGACGCGCAGGCGGCTCTCCCTCCCCGGCCTGGATGATCACCTGCAAAAATCACCTCACTTGTCTCTCACCATCCCGTCTTGCTGGCCTCCAATGCACTTCCCTCGCCACCACCAAACGTGACGTCCCTGAAACACAGACCTGATCGGGCGAGGGGCAATGTGGCGCGTGCTTCTCAGGCATCTAACAGGCCCTCCAAAGCGCGGCCCCCACTTACGTACTTCCTCTTTCCCACCCCTGTACGTACTCCTCCTTCTCAGCCGCCTGCGGACTCCTAAGGCACCGTGCCCTCCCCTGTCTGGAGCTCTCTTCCTTCAGGACTCAACCCCAAAGCC
>NW_028094628.1:0-1819 GCF_014824575.4 Sturnira hondurensis
CAGCATTCCTGCCGATGATGTTAAGGAACAAAATGAGGATAACCTCAAAGAATTTGTATGTTGAATCTTCACCAACTAAGTAAAGAATCCAGGATCCTCAGAGCCCCAGAGTGGCATCCAGCTTGTTCCTTGGCAAGAGACTGAAGGCTTCATGCACACTTTAGCTGGTTGACACTGTGATGGACAGGCTTGCCATAGGTTGCACCCTTAGGAATACAGAGTTTGCACACGGCACACACAAATCCAATATATGGCAACGCTTTGTTTGGCCTTGTATCCCATTCTACACACCTTATTGGAGCTGGGTGAGGCAGGGGGCCCTGTGGAGTACAGGTGCAACAAGTGAAAATGAAAAAAATTTTAATTTATTTGCTGAAGGTCAGGAAGCAAGCCAAAAGCAGTTCTTGGCCCAGAGCTCCAATTTTCTGAGATCAGCTCAGTGTTCTCCATCATATATATATGAATTGATCAGTTAACATATTTATCCTTTACTACCTCCTTGAGCATTAAAGTGACATATAGACTCTATTCTCATTTGCAAATGGTCAATTAATCATTTAATGCACATCATTTTCTAAAATTTAGTCCTATTTGATACTACTCTAGCTTTGAAACCAGACAAGGAAACAGAAAAATAATAGCAGGTGGCATGCAAGAATATTTTTCAGTAGAGAAGTTACATTCTGATTTAGGTAGATGAAATAAGCTGCTTTCATGTATTTGATTGACAAACATGAATACCCTACCATCCATTACTAAAATATAAATATTGGCCAATATGCTCAGGACTGTACTCCAGTATTATGGCCAAAGAGGAACTGGATGCTCAGTCTTTTTAATGTCATATTTATATGGCCTCTTATAAGTTCCATAGCATTCCTTTCCCTGTCCCTACCTCCTTCCAGGCAAATTGGTATCATTTGCTCAGTTCACTTTTAGAATTTCTCTCACTTAGGAATATAACTTGTCTTCCATAATCAATGATGATTTAATAGAAACAAACACTATGGTAGGCTGGGAGAACAAACACTATGGATAAATAATTAGCAGTGTTTCTCCAAAAGGCAGGGTTTGGTACACTGTAGTAGAGAAACTGGAGACATATTAGGCTTGGGGTGGGTGGTAAGGGGGTAGAGGGATCAAGCAAAAAAGAGAAAAGGACTCATGGACATGGACAACAGGATTGCTGGGGGAGGGGCATAAGGGAACTAAATGGTAATGGGAAAAATATACCATAAGACACACCTAAGTTTTAGAGGAGGAAAATTGGAAAAAAATTGAAGCAAAAAAATGTGGTAAAATATTCAATAACATAAATAACATAACATAAAGAACTCAACAGCAGCATTAACCACCATTATTCCTCCCAAATTTAGGGGGGAAATAGTGTGTCTTATAGACTGAAGAATATGGTAATACAGATTATATATTTTTTAAAAGACAAAGAAAGCATTCATAAATATATATTTGAACCTCTGATTAGAAAGAACACCCTGCAAAAATGTGGGAGACTGAAAAAAGGGAGAACTTGGAGACAAGCTTCCCATTTCAGAGTCCTGCTTCCTGACCTCTACTAAGATTGAAGAATGTAAGCACAGTGACTGTGGGCTCAGGTGAAGCTGGTGGGTAGAGAAAGCTACAACCAATCAAAACCAGCTTCCTGGCTATGACTCTGGTAAGGCCTTAGGAGAGGAACAATGAGTGTGTATTCCAGCCTTGAACTTCAGTATAGCTTTAGAACAAGGAGTGATTTTTCAGTATTCTCCCCCTCTCTGTGGTTTCACTTTCTGTGGATTCAGTTACCTAAATAAAAAATTCT
>NW_028094629.1:0-2201 GCF_014824575.4 Sturnira hondurensis
ATTCACCATGATTCAGTGCTTTCTCAGAAAGCAGGAACAACTGGTCTTAGAATAGGGTCCCTGTCCTGTATCGACGTCCTTTCTCTTAGCCCTGGAGCACCTCCGGAGTTTCCTCCTGACTGTCTGCTGCCTCAAACTCAGGCATGTGCTCTGACTGGGAATGGAACTGGTGACCTTTTGGTTTGCAGGCAGATGCCCAGCCCACTGACCCACACCAATCAGAGCCATTGCTTGAGTCTTGCATGAGGCAAGACTGGGTTTGACCAGGGATCAAACCTACACCCTTGTTTACCCCCTTCCCCCAAACCCTGTAGAGATACAAAAAAAAAAAACTTCACATGAGCCCTGGCTGGTGTGGATCAGCTGACTGAGCACAGGCTTGTGAACCAAACAGTCACAGTTGGATTCCCAGTCAGGGCACATGGCTGGGAATTCCCAGTTTGTGCTCATGGCTGGGCACATTTTGGGCCAGGTTCTAAGTTTCGGGTGTAAGAGAGGAACCCAATCCATGTATCTCTTACACACATCAACACACTGATGTTTCTCTCCCTCTCATTCTCCCTCCCCTAACCCCCTCTCTAACAATAAATAAAATCTTAAAAACATAAACTTAATGTGAGCAGCAAAATTGGGTTCAACATTCAGGGATGATCCACTATACTCAGCATTTCCTCCCCATCTGCACCAACGTGTTTTCCCAACGTGAACACCAGATGGCAGAAGAGAGGCACACTTGGAACGTTTTTCACTGATCATACAGTACTGTAAAGCAAGTTTCAACAAACTTCAAAACATTGAAATTATGGAAAGCTTATTGTTGGCATTAATTGCACTCAATCTAGAAATCANTCTGCACCAACGTGTTTTCCCAACGTGAACACCAGATGGCAGAAGAGAGGCACACTTGGAACGTTTTTCACTGATCATACAGTACTGTAAAGCAAGTTTCAACAAACTTCAAGACATTGAAATTATGGAAAGCTTATTGTTGGCATTAATTGCACTCAATCTAGAAATCAGTAACAAAAGGTTACTAAGAAGTTCTTAGTTTTAAGAGTGATGAAATGCACGTTTAAATAACATCAGATTCCACATTCCTAGATGATCCACTAGAGCCACAACTTTTCCTGCGGACCTGCACTGCGTTATTCCCAAATTGAGCACCAGATGGCAGCAGAGAAGCACATTGGTACTATGAAGCAAATATCAATAAACCTCAAAGGACTGAAATAACAGTAACATTTCTTGCTCTCATTTCAGTTAATCTAGAATTCAGTAACAAAATATAACTGAAAAGTTCTTATATTTAGAAATTATGAAACGCACTTCTAATTAACTTCTAATAAGTCACTACTGCAGTGGGAAAATCATTTCAACGGAAAGACACTACATACCAAAAGCTACAGGGAAATGGGCCACCTACAGTGCACACAGTAGGAAAGGACAGAAGCTGGCACTCCACTGGCTCTGAACACATACAAAGGGCCCCACATAGTGTGTCCAATTCAGAGAAAGTAGCAGGAAGGAAATGGGAGGGATAGACTTAAAGTGATAGCAGTTAATGTTCCTTGGGGTAGGATTTTCAATTAACTTCACTTTTCTGTATAGTTTCAGTAAGCTGCAACAAACAAAGCCATTTTCATTTTAGGAAAAAAGTACCAGAGAAAAACATGGAATAGTTTTATAGAATTATAAATAATTCTACATCAAATTATTTATAATAATTGAATTATAATAATCTAGACTGCTGGGAGACACCAGAAGCCTTTTCTTTACTCATCCAGCCAGGTCTCTTGACAGTCAGCAGGGGAAAATTTCTAACTGCTTAGACTAAAATGGCTCCTTTCCTTACTTGCACTTCATGTGCTTTGTAGCAGTTCTGATAGAGGAAACTCCTAACCTTTTCGTCTCTAAAGGTGATGTGAGCCTGGGTCTGCCATTTACAAGCTATGTTCTTTGGGACATGGAAGAAGCCTCCCAGGGTCTTTGTTTTGTCACATGTAACGTTTCTCATTTTTGTAGCTTACAAGATTTACCCCTGAAGTACCTAGACTTCAGACTCGGCTTTGCCTCCTGAGAGCCTGTGAGGCTGGCCCTGGCAATGCTCACTGAACTGGGACCAGAAGTCGTGTGCTCCCAAAGCTGGTATACGGTCTATGTAATGTGCTCATGAGAAGTGGTCCCACAGGAATGGCTCACTT
>NW_028094630.1:0-617 GCF_014824575.4 Sturnira hondurensis
ATGGACACCAGAGTGGTGACTGTGGGGAGAGGGGGAGGGGGAAGAGGGTTTAAGGAGGATAAATGGTAATGGGAAAAATACAATAAAAATAAATTACTAAAAAATAAATAAAAATTTAAGAATTCCTTTTGGTTGACTTCGTCACTAGGACAACTGAGTGAGGGGCACAGAAGGTGCAGTGGGGAGAGTCGGTTGGGGGCTTTGTTGACCGTGTGGCCGTGAGGGTCTGAGGTGTCCCTCACTCACACAGGTTCCGTATACACACATACGGCACACACACATCTGTGTGTGCGTGTGTACACTTATATAAAGTTGTGTGGCTATGTATCATGACACGTGTCAGTGTGTGGGTACGCAGATATGACACGTGGATGTGTGGACACACGGACATGAGATTCTGGATTCGGGATCAGACTAATTACTTATTCACAGAGCAGCTCCGGTGCCCACGGGGAGGCACAGTGGGGGCCGGTGTACCCCGTGTGTGCACAGTGGGGGTCGGACCACGGGAGAAGGACGCCCCTGGTGAAACTTGGAGCCAACGTGACCGGCTGGCAGAGCGGTCCCTCCCCCTTTGAGACCGATTTAGAGGGAGGCTTCCGCTAGGGGCGGGGTGG
>NW_028094631.1:0-1805 GCF_014824575.4 Sturnira hondurensis
ATGATCTTTTTAATGTTTTGTTGGATGTGGTTTGCCAATATTTTGTTGAGGACTTTAGCATCTATGTTCATCAGTGATATTGGCCTGAAGTTCTTTCTTTGTTGTGTGTTTATCTGGTTTTGGAATTAGGATAATGCTGGCTTCATAAAAAGAGTTTGGGAGTCTTCCAAATTCATTTATTAGGTAGAGCAATTTTGGGGTGGAGTCTATAGGATTTTCTATGTACACTATCATGTCATCTGCAAACAATGAGAGTTTTGTTTTCTCCTTTTTGATGTGGATTTTATTTCCTTTTCTTGTCTGATTGGTGTGGCTAGGACTTTCAATACTGTATTGAATGGAAGTGGTGAATGTGGACAACCTTGTTGTGTGTTTATCTGGTTTTGGAATTAGGATAATGCTGGCTTCATAAAAAGAGTTTGGGAGTCTTCCATCCTCTTGGATTTTTTTTTGAATAGTCTGTGAAGGATAGGGGTTAGTTCTTCCTTAAATATGTTGTAGAATTCTCCTGTGAAACAATTTGGTCCAGGGCTTTTGTGTGTCAGGAATTTTTTGATTCCTGCTTCAGTTTCTTCTGCTGTTATTGGTCTGTTCAGGCCTTCTGCTTCTTCTTCATTGAGTTTTGGAAGGTTATATTTTTCTAGAAATTTGTCCATTTCACCGAAGCTTTCAAATTTCTTGGCATATAGTTCTTCGTAGTAGTTTTGTACAATCCCTTGTATTTCTGTGGTGTCAGTTGTAATCTCTCCTCTTTCATTTCTGATTGTGTTTATTTGGGTCTTCTCTCTCTCTTTTTCTTGATGAGCCTACTTAAAGGCTTGTTGATTTTGTTTATATTTTCAAAGAACCAGCTCCTGGATTCATTGATCCTTAGAATTGTGCTTTTCATCCCTATGTCATTTAATTCTGCTCTGATCTTGGTTATTTCCTTCCTTCTACAAGCTCTGGGCTACCTTTGTTGTTGTTGTTCCTCGAGTTGTTGTAGGCATAGTTTTGTTGGTTGTTTGAAATGTTTCTCTCTTTTTTAGGTAGGCCTGTATTGCTAGGAATCTCCCTCTCAGGACTGCCTTTGCTGTGTCCCATAAGTTTTGAGTTGTTGTCAGTTTACTTTCATTTGTTTCCAGAAATTTTTTCATTTCTTCTCTAATTTCAATCTTGACCCATTCATTGTTTAACAGCATGCTATTCAATCTCCATGATTTTGAGTGTTTGGGTTTTTTTCCTTTGGGGTTGGTTTCTAGTTTCAGTCCCTCGTGGTTGGAGAAAATGCTTGGTATGATTTCAATTTTCTTGAATTTGTTGAGGCTTGTTTTGTGTCCTATCATATCATTTATCTTTGAAAATATTCCATGTGCATTTGAAAAGAATGTGTATTTAGCTTCTTTGGATATATCAGTTACATGTATTTCATCTAGGGCATTGTTCAATGCCACAATATGTTTGTTGATATTTTGTTTGGTAGATCTGTCCATTTTTGAGAGTGGGGTGTTAAAATCCCCTACTATAATTATGTCAATATCTTTCTTGAAGTCCTCTAAGATTTTCTTTATGTATTTGGGTGCTCCTATGTTGGGTGCATATATATTTACAATGTTTATGTCTTCTTGATGGATTCTTCCCTTGAGTATTATGAAGTAATACTATTATGAGACCTTCTGGGTCTCTCTTTATGGCCCTTTTCCAGAAGTCTATTTGTCTGATATGAGTATTGCTACACCAACTTTTTTCCCTGTTCATTTCCTTGGAAAATTTATTTCCAGCCCTTTACTTTCAATCTGGGTAGATCTTTTCTCCTGAGGTAGGTC
>NW_028094632.1:0-1624 GCF_014824575.4 Sturnira hondurensis
GAAAAGCTATCAATGAAAATGGAAGGCCAAATAAGGAGTTTCCCAGACAAAAGAAGCCTCAAAGAATAAACCTCCACCAAAACAGCCATGCAAGAAATGCTAAAGGCTCTGGTATGAGAAAAGGCAAAAAAAAAAATAAAATAAATAAGTGAGAGAGAGAGGAACAAAGGTACAAAGGAAATGAAATGGCAATAAATAAGTACCTACCAATAATAACCATAAATATAAATGGATTAAATGGTCCAATAAAAATACATAGAGGAGCTGAATGGATCAGAAATCACACATATGCTGCCTATAGGAGACCCATCTCAGAACAAAAGACCTGCACAGACTGAAAGTGAAGGGCTAGAAAAAAAATTCCAAGCAAATGCACAGGAAAACAAAAGCCAGGGTAGTAGTACTTATATCAGAACAAACAAACTTCAAAACAAGGGCCATAAAAGGAGACCCAGAAAGTCACTTCATAGTACTCAAGGGAAGAATCCATCAAGAAGACGTAACATTGCAAATATATATGCACCCAACATAGGAGCACCCAAATACATAAGGAAAATCTTGGATTACTTTAATAAAGATGTAGACAGCAATCACATATATTAGGGGATTTTAATACTCCACTGTCAGCTATGGATAGATCTTCCAACAAAATATCAAAGATATGAAGCATTGAAGAAAGCACTAGATCAAATGGACTTAACTGATATGTATATATTGAACCTTTCATCCCAAAGAAGCAAAATACACATTTTTTCAAATGAACAGGCATCATTCTCAAAAATAGACTACATGACACAATACAAGACAAGCTTCGACAAATTCAAGAAAATTAAAATTATATCAAGTATTTTCTCAGACCACAAGGGAGTGAAACTACAAACAAGCCTCAAGGAAAAAACTGAAAAACACTCAAACTCATGGAGATTGTATAGCATACTATTGAACAATGAATGGGTTAAGAATGTGATCAAGGAAGAAATCAAAAAGTTTCTGCGAACAAATGAAGATGAACTCACAACAGTCCAAAACTTACAGGACACAGTGAAGGAAGTCCTAAGAGGGAAGTTCATAGAAATACAAGCCTACCTAAAAAAGAGAGAAACATTTAAAATAAACAACCTAAACCTACATCTACAAGAACTGGAGGAACAACAACAAAGACAGCCCAGAGCAAGTAGAAGGAAGAAAATAACCAAGATGAGAGCAGAATTAAATGACATAGAGATTATGAGAAGAATTCAAAGGATCAATAAATCCAGAAGCCAGTTCTCTGAAAAGACAGACAAAATTGACAAGCTTTTAAGCAGACTCATCAAGAAAAAAAAGAGAGAAAGGTCCCAAATAAACACAATCAGAAATAAAAGAGGAGAGATTATAACTGACAGCACAGAAACAAAAAGGATTGTAAGAAATTACAGTGAAGAACTATATGCCAAGACATTTGAAAACCTAGGTAAAATGGACAAATTTCTAGGAAAATATAATCTTCCAAAACTCAATGAAGAAGAAGCAGAAAGCCTGAACAGACCAATAACAGATGGTGAAATCAGTGCATTAATAAAAAACTTAGCACACAAACGTCGTGGACTGGATGGTTTCACAGGAGAATTTTACAAAACATTTA
>NW_028094633.1:0-624 GCF_014824575.4 Sturnira hondurensis
ACAATTTTCCTCCTGATCAGCATTAGTATGGCTGCCCCTGGAAGCAGGAGCTCTAAGGCGCTGCTTACTGACGGCCACTTCTCCTACTAGTGCCTTGTGGGCATGACTTGAGTAGCACCCGAAATAACACGTACTTAAAATGCGCCCTGTAGAAAAGAAGAAAACTAATGTTATGTGCCACCTATTGTGCCAACCTCTGTCGCCTCACTTATTTTTACCTCTAACCTAAAACCTTGTTGGAGAGCAAGGCATAACAAATACTAATGTGCATACAGACTAGTAAGAGTCTTGTGAAAGTACAGGTTCTAATTGACTAGGGCAGGGTGGGGGTGGGAGATTTTGCATCTCTAACATGCTCCCAGGGGTGCAGATGCTGCTAACCGAGTGACCCTTACTTGGAGTAGCCAGAAGGTAGAGAAAAGAGGCATAAGTGGGGTGAGCAGCACATAAGCAGCCTAGGGTGTCATGTAGCCAGTTAACGACAGTCTACCTGAGTCCAGAACCTCTGGAATCAAGCTGACCTGTGTGCTTATTTTTTGTCTCCAGAATCAGAAACCTTGTGTTGGTTTCACCAGTTTACTTGTCGTTCCCACACAAGACTCTGAGATTCTCTACGGCAGAGGT
>NW_028094634.1:0-630 GCF_014824575.4 Sturnira hondurensis
TAGAAGGACGACATTTCTATTGATACAGTTAAGCTAACACAGTGATGCTAATTCTAAAGAATGTTGTTAATTTTTAGCCTAGTTGTCACTCATCTGCTAATTATATCTGTTTTCTTGTTATCTTTGTGAACAGTTGTTTGGCACATAATGTTGCTTTACCTTAATTTGCTCCGTTTTAAAATCCCAAAGATTTACAAAGTAAAACATGCAAGGCAGTTCCTCAGGGATGGCAGCTATGACTTCATTTTTAAATAGTTCCATTTATATTATTTTACTTTACCAAAGAAACAAAGACAGAGAAATGAATGAATTAATAATGTTACTCCTCTATTTAAAACTCTGTAATGCTTCCCAGTTGCTTGTTCGATAAAACTCAGATCCCTAGACTGGCATAAGGACCCTTTCCAGTCCAGCCCTAATCCACCTATTGAACCCACTTCGGCCTCTCTGTGGGCAATGCCCCAGTTCACACCCTTTCCCCCACACTCAAAGTATACTCAACCTTTGCCCACTGCAAGCTCTTTCACACCCATGCCTTTGCACATGCATTTACCCTGCCTAGGATGTTTCTCCACTACCCATACAAACAATCACTCCTTACACAAACCCCGCTCAATGGACACTACTGTG
>NW_028094635.1:0-530 GCF_014824575.4 Sturnira hondurensis
GATTGGCATGCTAGAATAATATCATTTTTAATGTTATAGTATTAACGTTATTATTATAATCACTATTAACCTTTTTATAGCTCAGTTGCCATGAGCTGAGCTTTAATTATTTTTTAAAACTTTTTCTATGTACTCATCATGAATGGATTTATCAGCTCTGGTAGTTTTTAATGTTTATTGAGATATCTGTACCAGCCATTTAAGAAAAAGATTATACAATTTCTCCATAATCTCTTCCAGATATTAGAAGCAAAGAAAAACTTCCTAATTTATTCTGTGAGGTCATCTGATGGAATCAGATATGAGAAAGAAAAATTTCTAACCAATCTGTCTTATGAACATAGATTTGAAAATCTTCAAAGTATTAGCAAATTTAATCTAAAAATGTGCACCTTTTCAAGAACACATTATTCCACACAAATTTCAAATTATCACTTGTTCTTAAAAGCATTCTTTTTTTCCACTATAGTTAAACATATGTTTGCCTAAAATAATGTTATGGGGGTAAGAAAAATGATAAAAATAAAAAC
>NW_028094636.1:0-723 GCF_014824575.4 Sturnira hondurensis
CACTGTCCTTGCTGCCCCTTCAGGGTCAGCGTTTTCTGGTGAACAGCATACAATTTCCAAATCAGTCCTTAGTGTGAGTCTCAGCTCTGTCTTCTCCAGCTGTGTGATGTAAGGCATGGTTCTCAACTTCTCTCTGCCTGCTTACTAGTCTGTACAACGGAAATGGGAACTCCCGCCTTTCAGTTTAACATTCAAACTGGAGTCAGCACAGAAAGAATCTGGCAGGAGGATCACTGAGATCACAAGTCCTGCTGAACAGCCTTCAGTGCCCATGTCTTCTGGGTCTTTCTTTAGTGCTGGACAAAGGAAGATAAGGACAGGGTAGGAGTCTGTAGCCAAATTCAGAATTTGAGCAGACCCCACTGCTTGCACCACAGAGACTCAGATTCCCCACGAAGAAGGCCTGAGGTGGGAAATGCACTTCCCTCCAGGTCACCACCCTCCCACTGACCCTGTGCACCTTCAGAGCCACAAGTAGGTGGTGAGAGTGACCTGTGAAACAAGACCCTTGGCTACCCCTTGCTGAGAACTGACACTGGGAACAGCATGTGCCCCCACTGGTGTGTTAGGATAGATGGTGAGCCAAGACAGGAAGAACAAGGAAGACCTGTCTCTCCCACTAACTCACCAGTCCTGAGCTTGGTCCAATTCTATTGCCAGATTATCCAGCGTCAGAAGAAAGACCATGTTAACACATTGACATTCTAGGTATCATTCCCACTA
>NW_028094637.1:0-507 GCF_014824575.4 Sturnira hondurensis
ACAGCCAAGCAACGTGGGCTGCCCCACCCTGGTGAACACCTAAGGCTGTGCCTCTCATACGTAATAGGCACAAACAGACCAAAATATGGCTCAAGCAGAAGAACAGCTCAAAGCCCCAGAGCCAATACTTCTAAGCGACCAAGAGATAGCCAACCTATCAGATGCACAGTTCAAAGCACTGGTGATCAGGTTGCTCACAGAATTGGTTGAATTTGGTTGCAAATTAGATGAAAAAATGAAGGCTACACTAAGTGAAGTTAAGGAAAATGTACAGGGAAGCAATAGTGATGGGAAGAAAACTGGGACTCAAATCAATGGAGTGGGCCAGAAGGAAGAAAGAAACAACTAAACAGAAAAGAATGAAGAAATGAAAATTCAAAAAAATGAGGAGAGGCTTAGGAACCTCCAGGACATCTTTAAATGCTCCAACATCTGAATTATAGGGGTACCAGAAGGGGAATAGGAACAGCCACGAGTGGAAAACTTATTTGAACAAATAATAAAGGA
>NW_028094638.1:0-681 GCF_014824575.4 Sturnira hondurensis
GGTCCAAGGGGTTTTGAGTGACAGGAGTTTTTTCATTATTGCTTCAATTTCCACTGCTGTTATTGACCTGTTCAGGTTTTCTGCTTCTTTTTCATTGAGTTTTGGAAGATTATATTTTTTCTAGAAATTTGTCCATTTCATCTAGGTTTTCAAATTTCTTCAAATACAGCTCTGCATAGTAATTCCTTACAATATCTTCTATTTCTTAAGTATCAGTTGTAATCTCTCCGCTTTCATTTCTGGTAGTGTTTATTTGGGTCCTCTCTCTTTTTTTCTTGATGAGCCTACTTAAAGGTTTATCTATTTTGTTTATCTTTTCAAAAAACCAACTCCTGGATTCATTGATCTTTAGAATTGTGCTTTTAGTCTCTATGTCATTTAATTCTGCTCTGATCTTGGTTATTTCCTTCCTTGTACTTGCTCTGGGCTGTCTCTGTTGTTGTTCCTCAAGTTCTTGGAGGCGTCGGCTTAGGTTGTTTGTTTGAAATGTTTCTATTTTCTTTAGGTAAGCCTGTATTGCTATGAACTTCCCTCTCAGGACTGCCTTGGCCATGTCCCATAAGTTTTGGGTTGTGGTGAGTTCATTTTCATTTGTTTCCAGAAACTTTTTTATTTCTTCTATGATTTCAATCTTGACCCATTCGTTGTTTAATAGCATACCATTCAATCTCCATGATTTTG
>NW_028094639.1:0-540 GCF_014824575.4 Sturnira hondurensis
ATAGCTGGATCCAGGTGCTTAAGCAAGGTTGTCAAGAAGGAAGATCCCCCCCACCCCCAGTTTTTGCTCTGATTTTGTTGATATTGTCTTCATTCCTACGCTCTTCCCATGTCGGGGTGAGATATTTGCCAGCCGCTCCTGCCTAGTCATTGCTCCAGTAGGCCCGGTGGGAGAGCTTTTCTTCCCTCGCAGCTCGAACGGAAATCCTGGCTCTGATCCCCCTTGGTCCAGGAGACTCAGCCGTTCTCCTGGTCGTGCCCGATTCACACACCTGTCCCTGGAGCCTAGGGTGGGACCGTTCAGGGGGCAGGGGTGGCTCCCCAGAGGAAAATCGGGACGGTTACTTGAGGAGAGGCCGCTGGTTGCTGGTCAGGCGGACGCCTCGGTTGCCCCATGAATAATGCGGATTATAGCCACAGTAACCACTAATGGGGCCCCACTCATTGAACATGAGCTTCGTACCAGACCCTACGCTGCATTATTCCTGTTTCCCGCAAGGATCCCGAGAGGTGGCTGTGGTCACCCACTTTACAGATGGGC
>NW_028094640.1:0-631 GCF_014824575.4 Sturnira hondurensis
CTCTGCCTGGCACCTTGGCTTTCGGTTTTTGGTTCTGCCTGACGTGCCCATCCCACCCCAGCGGTTCTACCATCATCTTGGGATTAATGTACAAAGCACTCAGTTCCCCACCTTCCCCCAGGTTACTACCTTGATTGTTTTCCAGGCCAGCTCCCCTGATCTGCACCAAATCCACCCTGGTTCCCGGAGCTGCCTGGATCTCCGCCACAGCTTCCAAGTCTTTCTGACAGTCTGCTGCTATGGCGCCGAGGCTCATGGTTGGCTGTGTGTATGCTCATTCCTTCATGATCAAGTCCTCTCCACAAAGAGGCTGGGCAACTTGACCGTCTGCAAACATAACAAGGGAAAGCCCAGAACTGGTTTGGGAACAAAGACATCCGCCGTTTCCGTCCTCTGCATCATGCCCAGCAAACACCTTTCTGCTTCTCAGAGCCTCCTCTGGGCTTTGCTTGGAATGAGGAAGTTTGCAATCACGCCTTCATCCAGTCATGCCTTCATCCATCGGAGTCGATCAAAGCCCAGAACAAAGCCCAGCCCTTCTGAATGACCAGTTTTTTTTAAAAAGATTTTATTTTTTACTTATTTATCTTCAGAGGGGAAGGGAAGGAGAGAAGGAGAGAAATATCAATGT
>NW_028094641.1:0-522 GCF_014824575.4 Sturnira hondurensis
TATATATATATATATATATATGTATGTATAAAGAAAAAGAAAAAGAGAAAACACTCATGGACGTGGGTGATTGCCAGGGTGAGGGGTTGGGTGGAGGTGCAGGAGGGCACAGGGGAAAGAAATGGTGATGGATGGTGGAGACTTGGGGTGCTGAACACACAATACATTGCACAGGTGATGCATTGCAGGAGTTTTGCACCTAAAACCTGTATAATTTTGTTAACCAGTGTCACCTCAATAAACTCAATACAAATACATAAAAAATTTAAAAAGCGTGAATAAAAGGTCAATGTCATTTTTATATAGAAACAATAAAGCAAGCAGAAATAGAAATTTTTACTACCTTACTATTTACTATTGTATAATAAAAGAAAACATTCATGAAGAAATCTAACATGTGTGCAAAATTTGTATGGTAAGGGGTTCAAAATGTTGATGAGATAAATTAAACACCTAAACAGATGGAGAGGGGCTGTGCTCATAGATCAGAAGACTCAATACTGCTACGATGTCAATTCCTCC
>NW_028094642.1:0-754 GCF_014824575.4 Sturnira hondurensis
CGATATTTTTCTCCCTTTCTGTCTCTCCCTCCCTTCCCCTCTCTCTAAAAATCAATAAGCATGTCCTCGGGTGAGGATTTTTAAAAATATCAGTAAAGGCAGAGGGCAGTGGCGGAGGGGGGCTCTGTCCAGCAGCAATGTGGGGCGCTGAGGCTGAAGTTCCAGAAATTTGGGAGCAGTAGCCGGGCACAGTCATTGTTTAAAATCACATTACACAAGCTCACAATTATATTAACAAACATAATGAGTGAATGCTCAGAACTCATCACTTCCACTCATCCTGCTGTACTTCCTGCCTTCTGTGTCATTGTGTGAGGGCCACCCAGTGCTGGGCGCCCTCTCCCTGTCCGCGGCACCCTCACGACAGCACCCGGGAAGCAGTCTCGGCACCCCACAGATGCCTGCTCGGGCCCGATCTGTTGCTGTGATTGTCTCCCGACGACATTGTGAATGTCACGAAAACTTGATGACGTTCTTACATCGGAAAACTACCACCCAGGGGAGGAAGAGAGTCCCCCGTGGGCCCAGCACAGCTCCAACACGCGTCCTGTGGCTTTGCCAGCACCTGAGGCGGGTGACGCGTGCCCCAACGCTGCTCTGAGGGCACAGTGGTCCATTGGGCTCCGCCCTGCGCTGGCTGTGGACACCAGCATCCCACGGAACGACGGAGTCACTCTGGGACCCAGTAGCTCTGTGGAATTGATGATAGCATGTCTGATGTGTTATTATTATCTATGAAGTGCGTGCTGCATCC
>NW_028094643.1:0-589 GCF_014824575.4 Sturnira hondurensis
TCTGATAGCAAGCGATATTGAGCATCTCTTCATGTGTCTCTGGATCCTCTGCATGTTGGTCTGAATTGCCCATTGGAAAAACAAAGCACAGTGGTGAGTAATATTTGCCTATGGTCTGGTAATTCTTCACTGGCTGAACTAGTATAATCAACTTGCTAAAAGAAAAGTTCTATAGTTCTAAGTAGTTAATCATGTTGACTAGAAAATATAACACTTCGCATAAGGAAGTTGCATTATACATACTGTCTTCCTCCAGCAGGTGGTGATATTTTATACAATATGGATAAATTGTTCAGATGGACTGGTGAGCTAAGTGACTAAAATAGAAGGGTCTTCAGTTTGTTTTTTCTTTATCTACACCTTTTAAAAATATTTTACTGGCCCTGGCTGGTGTAGCTCAGTGGATTGAGTGAGGGCCTGTGAACTACACAATCGTAGTTCCATTCCCAGTCAGGGCACATGCCTGGGTTGCAGGCCAGTTCCCAGCAGGGGACCCATGAGAGGCAATCATACATTGATATTTCTCTCCTTCTCTCCTTCCCTTCTCCTCTAAAGATAAACAAATAAAATCTTTTTAAAAAGTACCATT
>NW_028094644.1:0-527 GCF_014824575.4 Sturnira hondurensis
TCTAAAATCAATAAACAACCAGAAGTGCCAGAAAATCAAACTGCATGGAACTCCGACAACCACAAGAGTTAAAGTTAAACAGAACAACTAGACCAGTAAGGTGGCGAACAGAGAGAAACTGCAACAAGGCAGAGGACTGTGGGGACAGGGATGGCTGCAGTGTGGTGGCAGGCTGTACAGGAATGGCTGACTTAAGGGGAAACTGAGACTCGGAGGTGGCTGCGGACTATGGCAGTTGTCACAGTGGGAGAATCTCCCAGTCTCACATGAAAGTTCATTGAAAAGTTCACTAGAGACCAGCAGGCAAGATGCACTGTTCCCTCTCTGGCCCCTGCCCCACACGCAGTGCTGCAGCAGTGCAGCAAAGAGGGTGGCCCTGCCCCGGGGAGAATACCTAAGGCCCCTCCCCCTTACAGCCTACCAGCTGTGCCAAGACAAAGAAATATGGCCCAAATGAAAGAACAGAGCAAAACCTCAGAACTAAGCAGTGAGGAGATAGCCAACCTATCTGATGGAGAATTTAAAGC
>NW_028094645.1:0-690 GCF_014824575.4 Sturnira hondurensis
GCAATCCCGAAAAAGAACAAAGTTGGAGTAATCATGCTACCTAATATCAGACTATAGTAATCAAAACAGCATGGTACTAGAATAAAAACAGATACACAAATCAATGGAACAGAATAGAGAACCCAGAAATAAAACCAGATCTTTATAGTCAATTAATATTCAACAAAAGAAGCAAGCACATACAATGGCCTAAAGATAGTTTATTCAATAAATGTTATTGGGAAAATTGGACAGATATGTGCAGCAAAATGAAACTAGACCACCTTCTTATGCCACACACATGAATAAGTTCAAAGTAGATTAAAGACTTAAATATTAGACCCCAAACCATAAAAATTCTAGAAGACAACATAGATGGCAAAATCTTAGACATTGTGCATAGCAATATTTTATCAGATATATCTCCCCAGGCAAGGGAAACAAAAGAAAAAATAAACAAATGGGACTACATACATCAAACTAAAACGTTTTTGCATAGCAAAGAAGACAATCAGCAAAATAAAAAGACAACTCATGGATTGGGAGAACATATTCTCCAGTTCACCTGGTATAGGTTAATATCCAAAATTTATAAAGAACTTACAAAACTCAACACCAAAAAAAGACAAACAATCTATAAAATATGGGAAAAGGACCTATTACTCACTTCTCCAAGAGGACATGCAGATGGCCAACAGACATATGAAAAGA
>NW_028094646.1:0-523 GCF_014824575.4 Sturnira hondurensis
TGCTTTTAGTCAGTAAGTTTTCATTTCAGACCATCCTTCATGGTTATGTTAGGTCTCTGGGTTAATGAGGCTGCCACAAAGGTCTCCCCTCAGCTTGTGAGGTTTAATATGTGAACCCTTTTCATCCACAATGATAAAAATTTAAACAATTGTCTTAAGGTTTGCAAAGTGGAAACACAACAAGGTGATACTCAGTGTTGCAAACAAGAAAGGAAGACAAGTGTCTCTATAGTATACAGTCCTGGGAAAATCAGTCTTGCATTCTACTTACTCTTTAGAGATGGTAATCCCCTAAATGACTGGTGGTCTGGATAGTGAATGTCAGGTGATATAGACATGTGAACATTCTTTCCTCAGTTCTTCAGGGGGTGATCAGTAGGTCTCATGGATATCCAGGCATTAGCACAGGACTGGAAAGGTCAAAAGTTTAGTTTCCGTTCTAGTTAAAACAAGAAGAGAGTCCTTTCCTCATGCCTTATCTTACTCTATTCCTCAGTGATTCAAAAGGAGTCACTTTTTCTCA
>NW_028094647.1:0-1077 GCF_014824575.4 Sturnira hondurensis
GATTCTCCTGCTATCTCCAGAGATTCCTAATGTGGAAATATCAAAGATAAGTTCAATTATCCATGAAACATTTTCCCCAACATCTTGACATTTGCTTTTCCAAGCTCAGAAATGACACTGGTCATGATGGGTTGGGCAGAAGATTTCCCCAGGTGAACAGAAAAAAAAAATTGGCATGAACTGCCACAGCAAATCCAAAAGCCTTTCTTCAGGGACACGTGTCAGGTGAAACCTGTGTGAATTGTCCCCTCAAAAGTCCCTGTGAGAACACTATGAGGTTTGTCCTGTCACCCCACATTTGAAAGAGCTAACTCAGGTGTAGGGAGATGTGCGGACATTTCTACGGCACTCCGATTGCAGCAGGCAGAATAAGAGCTGTGCTGAAAAGACGGCATTGCTCACCAAGTTAGCAGATCATCCAAGAGTGTTGGGGCTCGGGAAAAGCATGGCTGTGTGGTCCTGAAGGTGCAGAGGTAGGAGAAGTTTCTACCCTTCATAGGCTGTGACAGGATATCTGCCAATGTCTTCGTTATGCCTCCCTGGAGGGCCCGCACTCGGCAGGATTCTCTCAATTTCAACGTCAGCTCAGATGGACCCTGTGTGGGACCAGGATAGTCGTCTATGCAGTGGCATCATTATGAATCAATGGGATGAATGAGGTGTGGATTTCATCCCACACTGCCAGGACCATCAGGGACTTGTGCCAGAGAAGAGTGAGGAGTACCCATGCTAAATAGGAGTTTATCAGTATGTTTTAAAAGGAGAAAATTTCAGCAGAAGATGGGAAGTGTTTGTGTGAACACACATAAAGGACGCATGGACAATAACAAGGTGGGGTGGAAACAGAACGGAGGTGGGAGAGTTTGGGGGTGGGCGGGGATGGGAGTAAAGGCAGAAAACTGTACTTGAAGAACAAGGGCTGGGTGTTTTGGCCGGGATGGGAGTAAAAGACTGGAAAGTTTATTTGAACAACTAAAATGAAATAGAGCTGCAAAAAATATGTCAAGAAATGTACTATCAATTTTGAATGGAATATGGATATTGAGTTATTATTTGCTTAGACACTTTTGTAAGATG
>NW_028094648.1:0-76704 GCF_014824575.4 Sturnira hondurensis
CATGGACAATAACTAAGGGTGGGGGGCAGAAATGGGAGGGAGGTGGGGAGCACAGGGCAGGGGGTGGGCAGGCTTGGGAATATAAGACAGAATGCTGTAGTTGAACAAGAATTAAATAAAAAAAATTATTTAAAAAAGAATTAAAAGAGGTAACGTGTTCAAAACCCTTATCACAGTATTTGGTACATTTTAGGGACTCAGCAATATTCCTTGTCTTTCCATTCCTCTTTCCTGACAGTTTCTTTTTTAGGGTAAATTTGAGGTCACAGTGCATGTTTGTGCAAGATGTGCAGAGCGCAAGAGTACCAAGCTAGGGAAGCAGTGGAACCTACGACACAGCGCGTGTCGTTTCTCCAGCTGTATACTCAGGTGTAGATTTCCTTTACCCACAGGAAGGAGTGCCTTTACCTAATGCACGGAGACATAATTGGAGGGCTAATTGTAGCCTGGTTGGTATGTTAACAAATTTCTGTAGAATTGCATTAAATTAAATTATTCAGTAATGGAAAGGTCGAGTTTCAAAAAATAAAACAGCAAAAATTATCTTGGCTGATTACAAAGTCTAAAGGAAGGAATGATCCAAAATATATTCTCACCTTTCCTTGATCTTCAGAGAACTGCACATGTATTTCGTTTCAGTACTCATATACTTGGCTACATTATGGAAATTATCATCACTTGTTATTTTCCAGCCTCAGAAAACATAAAATGTAATACACTGTACTTTGGTTAGAACTGTAACCCTCTACTGTCTGACATCCTTAATTTTGCTACATTTAGCCTTTAGTTCTTTTTGATTCCTCCATTTCCTTCAATCTCACAAAATTCACTTCTCTACCTAGACTGGATCCTATTGTAAATTACCTAAACTACTTGCTCATAAATATTATCAATTCTCTCATATTCTTCCCATTCACTTCATCTCCATAACAAAAATGCTCTAATGCTAGATGAAGACCAAGCCTTTTTTTTACTCCTAGTCTTTGTTGCTAAGCTATGTTAAATAAAAATAGCATAAATATATAGATGTTTTACACATTAATATCCTCCAGCCACAGCTGGACCTTAAACAGTGCTTGGAAATCCTTGCCCATTTTTCTCTGCCTTTCCTCCAAGTAACCATTCCAATCTTCATCACACTTCTCAATCCTTACTCATCCATATCCATTTATTCACACTTTCATTCTAATATTTGCATTGACTTCTTATCATGCAGTATATATTTTGATAGGACCTAGAGGTAAAAGAGTGACCAAATTATGAGTGATTTCTGCTGTCAAAAAAGCTTATATTCTAGTCAAAGAAAAATAATATAAACAAATAAACAATGTAATTATAGTTTTTGCTTTTATAGAATAAATAAATAGAAAGGATGTTCAGAGATTTAGATGGTAAAAGGGCAATATCCCTGAACAGTATTCTAGAACTTACCAGAAGTTCAGTACATCCAGAGCATGGAGATATTTAGATGAAGGGTCTACCTGTGACACAGCAAACAGAGTGAGTCATTCAGGCATCACGTGCAAGAAAAGAAAGACAAAAAGACTGAGAGAAAGGAAGGAGGTTGAGAGGGAGTCCAAAAGGTAGGCAAGAAAGAAACAAGAAGAAAGTGGATAAAAAGGAACTTAAAACACACTCTAGCATATTAAAGCAGTGAAATGTCTTATTAAAGCTTTTTAGATAGCATGCAAAATTTGTGGAAGGGCAGAGGGAATAGACTTGGAGTCCACATTAATAGGTACTATGTCGAAACTACACCATGCCAGCGTGTCCACTTCAGGGACCAGAAATCATTCTTGGAATCAGGATCCTGAACACTTACTTCATGCTGATTCTCTACCACCCTGGCTCTTAAAAGCCTCCACCACCATCCTCTGCTAAACAGTAGATCCCATGTGGTACCCATTCCCTTCTATTGGTTTCTTATGTTCATTGTAGACATGTTCGGTTAGCTTTGAAGACACTAGTTTACAAGTCTGTGTCTTTTCTGCAGAGGAACCTAGAAAAGTGAATACCTGGCTTTGACCTTGGATTTAGGAACTTAACTAGAGAGAAATTTCCCAAACATAAGAAATACACTTGACAACTTATGGCAGGGCTCTGCCCTCAGGGCCCCTCCGGCTGCCATGGATAAGAGTAAGTCTACCAAGACATGATCTGCTTGGGGAGGAAAGGTGACTGATCTCTCAAAGGAAAAGGGCCAAGACCCTTTCCTCAATGGGCTTTTATTGGATTCAATTTGCATAGGAATTCAGGTAAAGCTCATCAATCATTGTCAGGCAGTAAAGATCAAACAATAGATAACATACAAAAAACTAGGAGGGCTTATTCTGAGTCAGAGTTTGTTAGCTAAAGGGCTACAAGCCTATGGGAAACAAACTCATATCCTGCTCGGACCCTTATCAGAAAATTGAGAGCATTCTTAGCAAAGCAGTTTTCACAGGATTTTATGTATTCTTTCTTAGGCCTGATCACCCCGGGAAGTCCACCCTTTCCAGCACAGGGTTGCTCCACCCTCTGTCATTGTTTCAAGCTTAAATCTGGCAGAGGAAGTTAGGCAGTCAAGAGATTAAGAGACTTCTCGCAGACAGAATGAGGACTCAGGCTATGTCAAAGCCAAGGGTCGAGGGTCCATCATCCAAGCGATAGTTTTTCTATAGCCCCCCAAGTCCTTCCGTAAAGGCCCCCCTTGACCATGCCTATCTTAGGTCATCCCTCCCTTGGGGAATCTTACCTGTCATTGGCTAACCAATCATTCATTGAGGGCCAAGCAGGGTGAAGTAAAGGGGGCAGAGGCAGCGCCCGTGCCAGGGAGATAAGCTTTGTCTCCTTAGTAGCTTATGGTCTCAAGGTCACTCACTCAGCCTTAGCTTTGGGAGATTACAGCTTCTGAAACCAGGCAGGATAGTTCCCACCACCAGCTAGATCTCATACAACCCTAAAATAACCAAACAACCAATGAAAGTTTGTTTCTTGTCCATGTTACATATATACATTGTGGGTTCTCTGAATCCCTGTTCCTTGTTTTCTCATTCTGGGACCCGGATTGAAGAAGCAATTCTATACAGATCATGCCTTGCTTTTGGTAGAAACCCAATCAAGAGTATAAGTAATTCCATGGAATCATATTTAATGTTTTAGTTTGCTCAATATTATATGAAGCATTTTTTCTCAACATTATGAGAAACAACTCGTATTCTTTCTCCAAGTAAGTCTCATGGAAAGTTTTCTTTTTTGGTTTTGTTGTTGTTTTTTAATGGAAAAAGGAGACAGACTTATTCAATTATATGAAGGGGTAGAGGTAAGGAGGGGTAGAAAATCATAAATAATCTATTAACACAATATGCCCTGCTAGTCACAAACATTTAGTTTCCTTCCTTCTGCATAGAAAACACACCCCAGGGAAGACACCTGTCTTACCCAATCATACATCAAACTGTAAATCCACTGTGGTGTGACCATTCCTGCTTTATACCTAGATGATGGCACTCCTCCAGCTCACACACCAATCATTAAATGGTGAAATATCTATGAAAAGGCGTTACTATTTTAAAAAATAATAATCAGAGACACACAGCAATCAACCATTGTTCCATGAATACCTAAAATTCAGCTAGAAACACATTACAGATCCCCCTTCTTAGTATGTTCCTCAGTCTCTGGCTTTGTCCACTAGGAAACTCTCCTCTGTTCCTTGTTCTCCATGGGTCTAAACTTTGCCTTCTGGGAAAGTTCCCTTTTGATTAATCTCCTTGGCAACATATGACAAAAGTTTTCTGGTCTTTTTCTTCCCAATCAAATTGGAAGCCAAGATTTAACATATTGCATAATCACAGGTTCTTTTTATACTGACTAACAGTGATGCTAAAAGTGCAAATCTCTCAAAAACATGGTGGATTGTTTTACATATTTAATACTAGTCAGTTTGATATTCTAATAGGCATTGCTAATTTTTTGAGACATGCTTTCCTAACCTTAATTATGGGTATTTTTAGTACAACTAGCTTTCATTGGATCACACTCTTAGCTTATTTTTCTAAGCCACTTTATGCACTCTAAAAAAGATTTATCAGGGGACATTTATGCAGTGATAAATAAGATGCATTAAATAATCTATTCAGAGATTTTTAAACAAAGAATTAAGCTGTGGTTTTGACTTGTGCTTCCCCTTGAGCCTGTGACTCCATAGCTATGTCATGTTTTGGCCTTTGACTGAACTAAGGATGCATCTCAACAAGGCTTTGGGTTCAAAACATTTCTCATGGTTAGGTTTACTGATTATAAAAAAGAACTCATTATAATTCCCAGTCCTGCAAGTCTCAAACTTGAAGGATACTCAAACCCCTAATATTCTTTTCTTTTTTTAACTGGTTCATTTTTTTTAAAAAAATTCAGTTATAGCTGACATATATTATATTAGTTTCAAGTATACAACTGAGTGCTTAGACATTTATATAACTTATAAAGTGATCACCCCAATAAATCGTCTACCCATCTGACACCATACATAGTTAACTATTTCAGTAACATTGACTATATTCCCTGTGCTGTATTTTACATCCCCATAGCTACTTTTATAACTGGAAATTTGTACTACTTATCCTTTCCCTAATTTCCTTTTCATTCTTTCTTGAAAACAGGCCAAACTTTTTCCTGAGTTCATCTCTTATTTGTAGAATTGTATCAAATGCATCTTAATATCTAATTTTTATACCAGTGGCCCCCAACATTTTTGGCACCAGGGACTGGTTTCATGGAAGACAATTTTTCCATGGACCGGGGTAGGTGGATGGTTTCAAGTGCATTACATTCAAGCTTACCTCCTTCTGTGTGGTCTGGTTTCTAGCAGGCCCAGACTGGTACTGCTCCATGGCCTGGAGGTTGGGAGGTTATTACTATCTTGTAGTAATAACTGGCTTCTAAACTTTATCAGTCAAAGCCACAATTTCATTAGATATGTTGTCTGGCTTTCAAATGTTTCCAGTTGATGGTTTTACTGTTTTATTCTCACTATGTAATATGGGTCATAATTTTTCCAGCTTTTAATAACAAAGTTTTGGCTTTTCTTTTCTTCTTTCAACTGGTTGCAATCCCAATGTTACATATATTATTGTCTTATTGTTGTTGTTGTTTTAGGAAAAGAACATTTCTAAGTGTCAATTTTCATATTAGTCAGCTTTTGATAGTCTGTGTTGTATATAATGACCTCAAAATGTGAGTGGATTACAATAGTACAGGTTCATTTCTCACTCCTTTTCCATGGGTTCTGTGTTATAGCTGTGCCTCTGCTATAGGCTCTGGGGGCAGCTTTGTGTCTTCCACATCTGTCCCTTTAATTCTATAGGCCAGGGAAAAGAGACAGCTCTGATCTAGAACATGACCTTTCTCACAACAGAGAGGGAGCAATAGATGCTAAACCAAATCATTTCACTGTATTTAAATAGTTCCTGCTCAGACTTGGCATATGGCAGATCTGCTCACATTAAGTTGACTGGTATAAGTTACTTGGCCAATGGGATGAAAAATTACAATCACCCATCATGAGGTTAGCAGTGAAGGAGAAAGGAAAGACAAATATTTGTGAACAATAATACAACTTACTACAAAGGGAATACAAAAACAAGTTTCAGAACCAAGTACTTAGGAACTGCAACAATTAGAGTTTGGATTTTTAAAAAGGAGTCCAAATGAGAGGAAGTAAAAAAACTAACTATTAAGAACAGAGGACCACTGAGAGGCTTAGTAAAGTGAAACCTGAAACACGTCTATGGATGGAGGCGATATGATGGCCATTGGTGAACTAGATGTAGAATATTTCAGTAAGGTGGAGGAGCTATCATCTGGTCAGCAATCTCCATTAAGAATGAGTAGGAGATTTTGAAGGATGAGGGAACTGATAAATTACACCATTCTCTTTGCTGCCAAATTCATAATCAAATGATATATATGCACAGTAATAAAATTTAGGTTGGCCAAAAAGTCCATATGACTTTTCCTATTAAAAAAAGACAGTTTTAATTTTCACCAATTACTTTATTGATTTTGATATTTTGAGTATGTCGGCTCTCTCTCACATGGTATAATGGTGGTTGTTCTCAGTGACTAGAGTTAATAGCTATGAACTCCAATTGGTCTACCCAGTTGCATACCCATGGAACATTGTCCCCTGAGAAATTCTCCAGCACAAAACTTCACAAGCTGCTTTTGACACATTCAATCAGTAATGGCACCTTCTCTATACACTGTACAAATCTTATTTTGCACTTCAGTTGTGTTTTTACCTTTCTTGAAATAATAAAGCATAACATGCTGAAAATGTACATTTTTTTCAATCTTCAATGTTAAAATAGCTACACAAAAACCACTAATTTTGATTTTGTAATTGTTGTTCTATTACATTTTGTCCCAATTTTTCTCCATTGCTTTCTGTTGGGAGCTGCCCTACCTGGTCTCAGGAACTGTAACCCCCCATGGCTAAGGCTGAGTGAGTGACCTTCGGACCATAACCCACTAAGAAAACAAAGCTTATCTCCCTGGCTGGGGTGCCGCTTCTGCTCCTTTTTTCATAACTGGCCCCCAATGCTTGATCAGTTAGCCAATGATGGGTAAGATTCCCCAAGGGGGGAACGACCTAAGACAGGCATGACCACGTGGAGGCCCCAGGGAAGGACTTGGGGGGCTATGGAGAAAGGGGGTGATGGACACTTGTTCCTCAGCTTTGAGGAAGCCTGACTACCCTGAGTCTGAGAGAAGTCTGTGAAGATTCCTTGGCTATCTGCCTCCTCTGCCTGACTTAAGCCTTAAACAATGACAGAGGACTGTGCAGCCCTGTGCTAGAAAGGACAGCGCTTCCCCCCCCCCCCCCCCCCCGGGTGATCAGGCTTGAGAAAGGATATGTAAAATCCTGTGAAGCCTTCTTGGCTAAAAGTGCTCTCAATTAAGTGATATAGGCCAAAGCAGGAAATGAGTTTGTTTCTCAAAGTTTTGTAGCCTTTTAGCTGATAGACCCTGACTCAGAAGAAGCCCTAATAGTTCTTTGTATGCTATCTATCCTTTGATCCTTACTGCCTGACAATGATTAATGAGCTGTATCTGTCTTCCTGTGCAAATTAAACCCAATAAAAGCCTGTCTAGGCAAGGGTCAGTGTGCTCGCTTGCCTTGAGAGAGTGGCCAGGCCATTCTGAGTCGCTCCCACCTTGAGGGAGTAGCCATGCTGTCCCTTTCCCTCCACAGGACTCGGTAATCTGTGTGAATTTGTCTCATATCTCATCCATGACACCATGGGCACTGGGGGCCAGTACACAGGTCAGCTTTTACCTGCCCCACCCCCCCCTCAGTCCCACCGTCAATCCTCACCTTGTTGTCCATGCCCATGGGTCATTCATACTTGTTCTTTAACTAGGCCCTTCCCCTTCTGTCCTCCCTTGTCCTCCCTTCCCCCTTCCCCTCTGGTACCTGTCAGTTTGTTCCTTGTTTCCATATCTCTGGTTCTTTTTTGCACATTTGTTTGTTTTGTTCATTAGGTTTCCATTATAGGTGAAATCACAAGGTATTTGTCTATCGTCACTTGGCTTATTTCTCTTATCATAATGCTCTCCAGTTCCACCCATGCTGTTGGAAAGGTAGGAGCTCCTTCTCTTTTTCTGCTGTGTTGTATTCCATTGTGTAAATGTACCCCAGGTTTTTGATCCACTCATTTAGTGATAGGCACTTAAACTGTTCCCAGCCCTTGGCTAGTGTAAATAATGCTGCTATGAACATAAGGGTGTATAGGCTCTTTTGAATTGGCATTTCAGGATTCTTAGGGTATAATCCCAGCAGTGGAATCACTGGATCAAAAGGCAGTTCCATTTTTAGTTTAGTTATTTGGTTTTTTTTCAAGGAAATTCCATTGTGTTTTCCACAGTGGCTGCACCAGTTTATATTCCCATGAACAGTGCACTAGGGTTCCCTTTTCTCCACAACCTCATTAACAACTTGTTGTTTGTTGATTTGTTTATGATGGCCATTCTGATCTTTGTGAGATGGTATCTCATTGTGGTTTTAATTTGCATCTCTCTGATGGCTAGTGATGTTGAGCATTCTTTCTTATGCCAATGGGACCTTATATGTCTTCCTTGGAAAAGTGTCTGTACAGGTCCTTTGCTCATTTTTAATTGGATTGTTTGTCCACTTGGCATTGAGTCATATGAGTTCTTTTATATATTTTGGAGATTAAAACCCTTGTGCAAGGTATCATTGGCAAAAATGTTTTTCAATATAGTTGGTTCCCTTTCTTTTTAAATGCACACTGATGTGATAGCTGTCACAGTACAAACTAACAAAATTGTTTTAAATGAAATTCAAGACAACTAAGCACTGCTAGATCCCTCTTACATAAAACAAAAACAAAACCACAACGTTTTATCCAGCCCAATATTTGAGACCAAAATGACACATCTACAACTAGTAAGGCTAAAGTGGAGGCTGAAGCTAGACCTGTGGCCAATAAGCAATTCCTTACGTTTTCCCTTTCTTACAAAGCATGGCGTATATCCACAAGGTAGATGGGGTCTACAGAGTAGACTCCATTTATTCATCCATGTGTGAAGGAAAAAAAAATCACTGCCTATTCACTTCAATCTTTTCCAGTGAGTACATAGACAAACTGGCTTTCAGGAATCTTTAAACAATAGATCCTGGTTTTCAGCTGCAGCATGTTTTCTGCATAGAGAGCACAAACAGTAGAAGAATGCACCTATCCTCTACCCAGATGTAGTAGATACTGTTAAGTATCTTCTATCACATTCACCTTCACAACTTCAGAACTATACCCCCTTCCCATTGAATTTTAACAAAGCAAATGGATGGCTAACTAGAGGCCACATCGCCCAGTCCTTCTTGCTTCTGGTGTGATCCAGATTAAGTGATAAAATGATATGAATAAATTCCAGCTCATATCCTTAAAAAGAGCATTTATTTTCCTCTATTTTTCTTTTCATGTCTGGTTTCTGAGAGACAGCTCAAATAGCACAGCAGCGATGGAAACTGCATGTTCAGGACAGTGAAGGGACCTCAGCAGCCTGGATCTCTGGATCGCTTTTTTTTTTATCTGTCACCTAACCACTCTGGATCCTTAATATTCCTCTGGATTCTTATACGAAGGACAAATTTCCTCTTATTCGACTGACTGTATTTGTGGGGCCTCATTCTTATTGTTTTACAGAGCCTTTTTCTAACATATATCACTAAGATTGGTGAGGTAAATATGATAGCAAAGATCATAATGTTATGTTTCTTTACCAGCCAAGATTTTTTTCTACTTTATAACCTCATGTAACTCCATTAATTTGAGAAAGCAAGAATGGACCTAACAATATAAATAAATGAAAGTGTGAGTAATTAAAAACAATGACTACCTAATGGGCATGAAAAAAATCTTGCAAAAAGCAAATCAAAAGTCAAGGACAAGTCAGATAAGAACCAAGATCCATCACCAATAGCAAAGTCTTTACAATGGCTGTCCAACAGGAGGCCTGCATAATCATTACACTACACTAGTGATACTACGTATCTCCTGTTCTTTCTATTCTAAACAGCCAAGAGAGGCTTTTATTGACAACATGCTGTTTTATTATACTGTGTATGTGTGTGTGTGTGTGTGTGTGGCACAACTGGGCAGTGAGGGAAGCAATTCATCTATTAAAAAACATGTCACCAAATCCTGAATACTAACATCCAGACTCAACGAAGAGCAATGCATATTACTCAGAGGTGGTAGGCTTTGTACAGAATGGGACTTTGTGTTGCCTTTTTGGAGAGAAGTGTAAAAGAAATGATATGCATTCATACCAAGTGCCCAGGGGAAAAGAAACTGCTAATCATCCCTTCGTCTCCATTCACCCATTTGTTAACCACCCACCTCTCCCTTTGATGTTGAGCCATATGAGCCCTAATTTAAAACACCACACAGCTTTGCTTGTAGCTAGGGGGCCCTGGTCTCAATTGGATTTAGAACAGAAGAAATACGTGCAACACAGAGGTACCATCTTGGGGAAAAACAACTTATTGCTCTTCATTTTATCTTTCCTTTTTCCTGCTTGGTGGAAAATAATGACTAGGCCAACCACTTTATATCAGTAAATGGAAGCCAGGAGTTGAAAATGATAGATGGACACTCAGCTAACATGCTTTGAATCTTCTGCCAATCTCTGGGCCAAAAATTAAAAAAAAAAAAAAATTTTGTTAGATCCAATGAATCTTTGCATCTTCATCAAAATTTCACTTATAACCTAACTGGTTCAAAGCTATACATGTACATACATTTCCTTCCTTCTCCCTACATCACCAATCACATGTCAGTCACCTTAAGTAGAAGATTGAGTGGGGATAACTGGAAGTACAAAAATTGTCCTTCAATGTAGTTCTCCTTTAGGTGTGAAGTAGGAATATTGTTCTTCCTTAATGTAGATAAAGAAGTAGACACTGGTTATATTACAGTGTTATCAAGAATCTATGACAGTTAAAAAAGCAAAGAAATGAAGTATGTTTGGAAACCTTAGAAGGCATTTTTATAGAGAATAGGCTAAAGCATATTGATAGGCATTGTTATGATAAAGATTCTGCTTTTATGAAAACACCACAGAAGAGGAGATAAAAAGTATAAAAATCGAAAGATTTTTTTTTGTCCCATCCTAGATACAGTAAATCAAATTTGTTCAGGAGAGCTAAGCAAGGGTCAGAAAGGATTTTTCAAAGATTGACACAAAGAATGGAGTCAAATTCGAAGAAAGGAGACAAATTCTGCTGACTCCAATATCCTGTGTTGCAAAATGAAATTTAAGTTTCATTGACACAGGAAGCTGTTGCTAACAGGTAGGATCTGAAGGTGACACTGAAACAGCTGTGAAACTTTAAACAAGAAGAGACACAACCAAACTAATGCCAGGTGTAGTTTCAGTTACTTTGGGGACACAACCAGTTCTGGACAAGAATCAAATGTTTGTTAAAAAAAAAAGGCTACCCTTTATTCAATTCGTTGGTTAGGTAAATGAAGCTTTTCTTGATTAATAAATATAATTCTAATAGTGGCATGAAAGTACAAGAGAATTGAATAAATATATGATATTGATAATTTATGTTAAAACTATATGTAGACACAATGAGCAATTTGAAATTATTAAGATAGACTACCAGGGTTACACTTATTTTCTACATCTTCAAAACCTTTAGGATAATAAAGCATATTACATCTTTGACTTAATAAATTGAGTGCATTTTTAAATACAAGAAGCTCTGTGAGTTTCATTTTACAGAACAAAACAGGCAGTAAGCTGATGGAAATGAACAGATAAAGTTCTAATAGAGCAGATAGATGGGAAATAGATGAGATACATCTTTACAAAAACAAGAGACAATAGGATTGATTACACACATGGAAGAACTGAGCTTTGAGGAAGTCAGACAGTTTCACCCTTTTAGTAAAAATAAAGAAAATACGGAGGCAGCTGCAGGTTGATTTTTAAATTTGGTGAGGAAGAGATGAATGCATCCCATTTGATGTTTCAATTTTCCTAGTGAAGTGTGAGGTGAAGTCATTTTTTTGGAAGAAAGAGGAGACAGAAATGAGTATGTTGTAAAGAGAAAAAGATTACACTGTGAGAAGATGAATAGGCAAATTTCCTAAGTAAAAATAGTTGGGTGTCTAGTAAGTACTGAGTTACCTATTGTATTTATGTTCATGGATTTAGAATGAAATAATGTAACCTTATCCTGTGGTGTTCCTCAATAGCATTCAGTAGCATGAATACAATTGTAAGTAAAGGATATCCTTGCATTAAACATGTGAGCAAAGCATGGGGGGCATAGGAAGTGGAGAATTCTTTCCAGTAAGTGACTAGAATATCATGCTATTGGATGAGAAAAGACTGAAGCAAGCAGAGGGTTGATAGATGATGACAAAATGACAGAGATCATATTGAGATTGAACACAATTGTACCATTGCATGAAACAGATCTTGCTTTCCCTGTGAGCGTCTAATACCTTCTCCACAATCTTAGTGTTGACCTTTATTTATATCTTTTTGGTGACAAAGTTAATCAGAAAAACATATCTACCTACACCTCCATCTTAGTCCTCTTTCAGTTACCAACATACTTCTCTGCTTTCTTTTTATCTATCTTTCTATTTTCCTTTTTTTTTTCCAACCTACGTTTATCTGCTTATCTTTACTCTTAGGAAAAGATAAGATGCATTTTTAGACACTCTATTCCTGCTCCATAACAATTTCTCCACCTTTCTCCTTGTTTCTTCTGTGCATTGTTCTATCAATTAGCCACTTTTCACACTGTGTATTCAGTTTCTCTTCCTGTACAGTAGTCCCCCTTTATCCATATTTCCTCTTGCCATGGTTCCAGTTACCCACAATCAATATTTTTTTAATATTTAATTTTAAGTATCTAAAAATATTAAATACAAATTCCAGAAACAAACAATTCATAAGTTTTAAGTCTTAAAACTCATTCTGAGATGACATCTCCATAGTCCTGCTCTGTCCTGCCCGGACATTATTCTTCTCTTTTCCAGTGTGTCCACACTGTACATATTACCCATCCATTAGTCACCAATAGCCTTCTTGATGATCAGATCTCCTGTCACAATATCACAGTGCTTGTGTTCAAATAACTTCTATAGTAGTCTAATGCTGAGTTTCAATGCATATCTCAATCATCTAACCATCTCATTATGTAGGCAATATGTCATATCATCATAAGAAATAGAAGGGTGAGTATAATAAATAAAATATTTTGAGAGAGACCACACTTGCATAACTTTTATTATAGTAGATTGTTATGGTTGTTTTATTTTATGATTAGTCTTTTACTGTGTCTAATGTATAAATTAAATATTATCATAGGTATGTATATATAGGAGAAAACAATATATATATAGGGTTTACTATTCACAGTTTTAGGCATCAACTGGGGGTCTTGGAATGTATCCCCTGCATATAAGGAGGGACTATGGTCCCTTATCTGCTATTTTTTTAAGTTTTTAATCAAAACCATGACACTTTCACCTTAAAAAACAAACCTAAACAAAATAATGTAGTATTGACTCTATTTACCCTGTAGTTTATAGTACCTTTCTGTGTTTATTCACTGCCAAAGTCCCTAAAAGCCCTTGAAAGGTCTTTGGTAGTGAAAAAACAGTGTTATTGAGGCTAGGTCTTTTTTTTTTTTTTGCTTGTATCACATTTATCTTTTTATCTCAAACACTTCACTAGGATTGCTTTGGAAGAAGGTCACTGATGATGTCCTTATTGGTGAATACAACAGAAATCTGTGTGGGTGTGTATGTGTGTCCTGTCTTCTGTTTGTAACTTTGATAATTCCCTTCTTCTTGAAATTGCTCTTCTACGTTTTCATGATAATACCTTCTCTTCATTTGTCTGCTACTGTAACTTCTCTGTCTGTTTCCTGGGTCACCTCCACTACTAGTGCTTGATAAATTTAACTTGATCCCTGAAGCCCACGCCCCCAGAGATTCTACCTTTATCTAACTGACAACTAGGGTCTGATAACAGAGGGTCATGTTATCTGATCTCAAGTAGCCTCCAGCACAAACCCTGCGAGGGTGTTTACAGAGTGCATTTTATCTAGCCAGAGCCTGCCTGTACATGATGTTTGGTAGATAATCAATTGTTCTGAAGGTGAAGATCCTAGTCATCTTCGAGCATTCATCAACAAACTCTGTTATAATTTTATCCTATTGGCCACAGACCAAAGCGATTTGTTGTGAAAAAACACATGCCAACACGTGGGGGTGCCTTTGAGACCTCCAGGGCCACTGAGAGGGTTCTAGGAGAGTGAGAAGTTGGTTGTCATAGAAACACTTTATGTCCTGAGGAATAGAAAAAGCTATTTCCTCTTTTGAAGGAGGCTTAATAACTGCTTTCTTATACACAAAAGGATAATAACAGTAAGATGGGGCTTCAGTTTGTTCAGGGTCTAAGTTAGAGGGACAGGTACCTGTGTTTCACATAGTCGAGGAAGATTTTTGTGGAAATCAGGCTTCGGAAAGTTTTAATGGAGTTTTTAAAAAAGAAAAGTTACAGATAAATATCCATAGTCCTTAAGTCCCAACAAATGAATGAAAAAAAAACCAACAATGATAAATTTTCAGGCAACCCTGCCTTAGTGTCGCCTTCTCTGGCTCTCTCTGACCTGCGGTGCTGAGGAGAGAGGCAGCCTGGAACACTTTGACGGCCATCTGTGGGCAAGGCCACACTTCCCCTCTTGCTCCAGCCAGCCGTTCAATCTTCTCACAGCTGCTTACCCTCGGAAATCAGTTGTTTCAGCCAAACTCGGCTCTTCACCACAAATCCTGAGCTCTTCCTTGTTTCTGGAAGGCTGTCTACCTCCTGCAATGCTCTCTTTACCTCCTCTCAGTTTAGGAAAATTTTCTTCATTCTTTAATGATCCAATCAAGTCTTGTCATTCCCTAGAAGATTTCCCCAACTACAACTGCTTTTGCTGTTGTCTCTAATTCATAAAGCTCTGCAGTCCGTAGGTACCATTTGACCCTCAACAACAATAGCCACACCTTTATGATTTTTTTAAACCTCTACTATTATCCTTTTTCTGTAGAGTTAGCTGCCATAAGAAAAAATTAAGTCACAATCATCCAATCATTCTGGTCTCCACTTGGGACCAGAGCACAGTATGTTCAACAGTGAGTGCTTACTAAAGTCACGGCATAAAAACACAAACTATAAATCAATAAGAACAAATATGATAGAATGCAATCACAGCCTCCTTGATAGAAAATTCTATTTCTTACAGGTAATTCTCAAGATTCAGTACACCGTGACGATTTATGATTTATTTTATATTCTGTATTTTTTCAAGATCCATAGATGTGCTGTATATTTATCTTTGTGTGAACATTTTGACCTGTGGCTTCTTTTTAACTCTCTATAATAATTTGAAAGTGTTCATCAGAAACCAAGTTTCAGGAGTGGAATAGTTAAGAGGGATATAGGTCTTGAAGAATTCAAAACTCTTAAATTACATATACATAGTATCTAGCAAAATGTGATTTTCTTCAATACTACTTCTTTGTGGTAATTCCCTAGGGTAAAACATAACACTTCTATAGAAATATGGAATCAAATTACTTTGAAAAACATATGTTGTGGAGGTATTTGTGGTAAAACTATCATGCTTTATAGTTATGTTATGATTTCTGACCTCAGTGGTTCTATTACAGTGAACTGGGAAGCGTTAGCACCTCAGCCAGTAGGTACAGGGCACATATCATTAATTTTCTTCCTATTCTCACCTGAATTTGACCACCTTGAAGATTTGAAATTTCCCAGGGATCGTTCAGAATCCCTGAAGTGTTTCATGGTTATACTGAACATGTCTTTCACTCTTTGTCACATCCAGCCAATGTTTAGAACTAAGCCACTAGGATTTTTAAAAGTTCATTTATTTTCTACCAAATACAATGTTTTCATAATAATTCTGATAGAAACTTTGTTGGTGATTCTCATGTTTATTTTTGTAAGATTTTATTTATTTACTTATTTTTACAGAGGGGAAGGGAGGGGCAAAGAAAGGGAAAGAAACACCAGTGTGTGGTTGTGTCTTGTGCACCCTACTGGTGACCTGGCCTGCAACCCAGGCATGTGCCCTGACTGGAAATCGAACTGGTGACCTTTTGGTTCACAAGACAGCATTCAATTCATTAAGCCATACCAGACGGGGCTGATTCTCATGTTTCAAAGAGGAAAAGAGATATTCTAAGTGTTTCTGGATGGCTAAGAAAAAATTCAAGGCTGTTATCATGGAAACTTACATAAAACATGCAGGGAACATGACTACAAGCAACCAGTCAATACAGAACCATTTTTCATTTTTATGAAAACTATACTCATGGCTATAGGCACTAAGAGTTGTGTGGGTACAGAAGATTTGACTTAAAAAGCCAGTCTTGTAGATTTGTCTAGTATCTGGATTTTATTCTGGCTAGTATGAGTTTTGTAGAAACAACAGAAGTAGCCAATTTTCAGAGCTCCCAGGCCTTGCATCGCTTCTCTGTGGGCCCAGGAGACCAGCATCTTCTAGGCCTCTAACCCCTCCCCCTGAGGAGATGAGAGCACTCTGGCTCCTCTTCATGCATTTCAGTAATGAAACAATTTGTGTTTTGAATAAATAGATGAAATGAGGCCTCTGTGCTCTATCGTTCTGGACCACATTTGTGGTATCGCCTACTGTTTTAGCTGCAGACAGTTTGATTAAATTAAATAGTTGCACGCTCATTTTGCATGACTTGTTCAAACTATTGCCATTATCTACAGAGTGGGACTTTGGATTATAGAACAGAAATCACCTGTCTGTATGTTTTGGCTGGTTTTTGTAGACATTGCAGCAGCTTGTTCTTGGATTGATTTCCCTACCCTGTGCCATCAACCAAAAGTGTTGTGTTGGCCTAGAGCCCTAGATAAAAAGGGTGCCAAAAGTCAAAACGTAAGAGCCACAGTCAAGTATTCATTTTCATAACTTCTCAATATTTTAATATCAAAGTATAAATCCTTTGGAAAACCAGAATTTGATATTTTTTGCTTTAATTTTAGGAAAAAATGATTTATTACACTTTGCAAATTACCTTTGCAATTTAATGAAGCATTGGTAAGTAGCCCTTAAATAAGAAATGCAAAATGTTAACACAGATCATTAAATGTTGATCTGCTGTCAAATTCAGTGAGATGCAGGAACCACACATTTTTTTGGGCGGGGGCCATCAAGGACTTGATGTACTTGTATCTTGCCTCAGGCTAAACCTCTGGTTGACAATCTTCTAATGCTTATCACATGATTATTTCCTCTTCTAAGCTTAAGATCAGGCAGTTAATAAGTAGCAAAATCACTTCACCAGGTATCTATAATTATAATCAAACTATTTTTTTAAAATTCCAAATAAATAAGGCAGATAGGGTCAAATTAGTTACCAACAACCAGTGTGGCCATTGCTTGTTACAGCCAATAGACAGTGGTCCCTACCAGATGGTGATGTGGAGGATGGTTTGTGCCTGTTACAAAGCATAATCTGTAATTTAGACACAAGACCGAGGATTTAAAGTATTTGTGGGTTCAAATGCATGAAATGGATTATAGTTAAGTCATTTCTATCCTTGCATTGATGCCCAATAATTTTTCCTACATTATACTTTTTCTTAAATTTTATATTTATTTTATACATCTTCAAATNTCCCTACCAGATGGTGATGTGGAGGATGGTTTGTGCCTGTTACAAAGCATAATCTGTAATTTAGACACAAGACCGAGGATTTAAAGTATTTGTAGGTTCAAATGCATGAAATGGATTATAGTTAAGTCATTTCTATCCTTGCATTGATGCCCAATAATTTTTCCTACATTATACTTTTTCTTAAATTTTATATTTATTTTATACATCTTCAAATTCATGATTTTTGTTTTTTTCTTAAATGAGTAAACTAGCAAGTACCCACTTATATGAAGAAAATTTATTTTATATCAAATAATTTTCCATGGGGAGTGGGAAGTATTACAAAATTACTGAAGTTTAGAAAAACATGGGATAAAAAATTAAATGCTTTCTGAATAGGCAACATGAGAAAAAATTCTCTTTGAGATTTTACCACTAATTTCCATACACAGCTCCAACCCAGTAATGTTTCATTTGCATTAATATTAATTTGGTTGTGTAAGCTACACTGAAAATGCCAAGAAAATAAACATATCCAGTTAATGTTATATATATATATACTTCAATTGAAAACTAACACAACAAAAAGTGAGTATCTGATTGTCTGACACACAAGTGTAGATTGCAAATGGTATATGGGACAGCTAAAAGATGTATTATATATTTTAGAACCTTTTGTTTGGTTTAAAAGTCAGTCTGATATAACCAAAGACACTGAAATAGAGAACAGGCTGACAGTGACCAGAGAGGAGAGGGGAAGGAATTTCAGAGGAAAAGGGGAAAGGTTTGCAGGAACAGGTATAAAGGACACATGGACAAAAACAAGGGGCGGGGTTGGAAATGAGAGGGAGGTGGGGAGCACTGGGGGGGGCCGGGAGTGGGGCTGGGAAGGGAGTAAAAGACAGAAAACTGTACTTGAACAACAATTAAAATAAAAGAAAAAAAAGAAATGAGCTGTCAAGATATGAAAAGAATGGAGGAACTTCAAATGCATATTACTTAGTAAAAGAAGCTGAGAAAAGGCTGTATACCATGTGATTACATCTATAATGTTCTGCAAAAGGCAAAATCAGGGAGATAGTAAAGTCATCAGTTTGGCAGGGGTTGGGGATGGGGAAAAGAACGAATATGTGGAGCACAAGGGGACTTTTAGAATAATGAAAACACTCTGATACTATAATGATGGATACATGTCATTATACATTTTTCCAAACTCATAAAATGTACAACACAAAAAGTGAGCCATATATAAACTATGGGCTTTGAGTGATTATGATGTGTTAATGTGGGTGTATCAGTCGTAAAAATGTGACATTGTGGTAGATGATGTTGTTAATGAGGAGGCTATGCCTGTGTGGGTATAGGGGGTGTATGGGAAATCTCTGTACCCTCCCCTTAATTCTGCTGTGACCCTAAAACTCCTCTAAAAAAATCTTAATGTATGTATTTGTGAGTTTGCTGGTAGGGCAGGGACATCATAGTTTTCAGCTTCATGAAGAAATTTGTGGCCCTGGCTGGTGTAGCTCAGTGGATTGAGCACAGGCCTGCGAACCAGAGGATCGCGGTTCGATTCCCAGTCAGGGCACATGCCTGGGTTGCAGGCTGGTTCCCTGCAGGCCAACTCCCAGCAGGGGATGCACAAAAGGCAACCATACATTGATGTTTCTCTCCCTCTCTCCTTCCCCTCTAAAGATACATAAATAAATAAAATTAAAAAAAAAGAAATTTGTGGCTCACTAAATCTCAGAGCTTCTATTGCTGTGTGTTGGTTATACAAAAATATGTATAAAAATTGGTTTAACAGGGAAGGCAGTGCGTGACAGGAAAGAGTATTGATTCTGAAGTCTAAGGAGGCTGAGGTTCAAATCCTAGATTCAATATTGACTGACTAGAGAAACTTGCTTAGATTACCTTACCTATCAGCCTTTGTTTTTTTAATCTAGAAAGTAGTTTGGAAAAAAAAGACATATTGTAAATGTATTTCCTGGTCAGTATATGTTTCTTATTCTCATTTTTGAAGCCTGCATACCATTTTATTTTTTATATATGCCATAATTTGTTTAATCATTCACTTGAAGAATATTTACATTGGTTCTGATTTTTTTACTCCTCCAGACAAGATTTCATTAAATGTTCTTGGATATTAAAAAAAAAAAAGAAAGGTCAGTCTGAAGATGTCTTGGGTTATGAGAAAAATTTTTGCTTCAAAGGCAAAACAACATCACATAAACTCTCAGCGATGCCGATGGAACCAGATACACTGACAGACCATTATTATAGAACAAATTATACAGTAAGCAAACAGCAGCTTCATCTTGTCAGAATGGGAAGGCAAGAAGAGTAAGGTCAGGGAGAAGAAGAGAAAAGATGACATGGTAGTTCTGAATATAATAATTTCATTACGGAAAGATACCTAAAGGATTATGAATTGGTTTGTCTGGACTGTGGTCAGCTTGAAGCTGATAACACTTTGCCTCTCTTGTCAGACATTATTGATAGTATTAATAATTAGAATCATATTGAAGTTTTATGACATTTTACACATAAAGTACATACATGGGGGAAATATGTACACAAATAAGAAAGAACACTTCTTTTGATTTGTTCTAATTTTGAGTTAACTTGTATCATTTCTAAAATATTTCTAGGAATAAAATTAATATTATAATGATGTTAATATAACATTTGTCTACCAGTATCACACAAAAATATTACATACAATAAATAGATTTGTGACTTTTGGTTCAGTCAGTCCCATTTAAAAAATAGCCATGCCTTTATGAAAATCACAGTGACTGACCCAGTGTGATTTGTATCATAGAGTTAAGAATTGTTTAAATCACTTTCTATACAATGTCTCTCAGTTGCCATTCTACATAAAAATCATTCAACCATTAGCTCTTATGCCACTGCATTATATGCTTCAAATTCTAAAAAAAAAAGTATTCTAATACCAGATCTTCTGATATTGTTCTATAGTTTTATGCATAAAAATAGTTCACTGAAAATGATATAAAATGTACCCCAAAGTTTTCTTGTCATTGGAATAGAGAAAGACTAAAGAACAGTTGAATTTCTGACTTTTGACAACATTTTCTGTTGCCCCTAAAATGATAGCATTTTAAAATATATTTCTCATGAGCAACATATACTTTGCAGGTTGTTAAGAAATTTGTATCTATTCAGAAAATACAAAGGTAAAGGTGTGAAGTGAGAAACATAATGAAAGCTAATGAATTTGACCCTTAATACTATATGTGTTCAAGTTCACAGAAATGGTTTTATTTTAAAACACAGGAATAAAATGACTTGTCATGGGGAAATTTTATTTGTTTTGGCACTGCTCCCACTATTAATGATAATAATATCCCACTATTAATAATAATAATAATAATAATATCCCACTAATAATATCCCACTATTTGGGATATTATTGACACCTCTGGTTCCTATACTCTTTATACTTCCAATGCATATTCTTAGTGTAATTTATGATGTAAAAACAACTTTGTAGCTTAATCACTTAAATAGTGATACATAAAATCAGCCATTACTTGGGTGATACATGAGTGCTTTGTTGAAACACAATAACAGATACATCCACCATTAATAAATACATTAAGTTTGGTAGCAGAGAAGTTCATTAGGATATAATAATTCACATTATATATTTCATAATTTGAAATATGCATGTCACAAATGCATTAGTCTGTGTCTTGCATCATAGCAAATAGACTTGAAAATTCTAAAAGGATATATTAAAAAGGAGAATTATTTTTATATTCCACCTCTTTGCTGTACTGCCAAGACTTTGAAGCTGTATAGTGCTAGCATGCATCAGTCCCTTTCAAGAAATTCCCTGGATATCAGCCCTTCACTCAGCCACTTTTAAATTTTTAAAAATTATAACCTGTAGTTTTCTCAGAAGATTTATCCATGTATGAGGACAGTGCTTATATGTAACAAGCTATGTAAGAAATGCAAGTTTCCTTCTTGTACCAAAACATTATTTTCTGATCTCCAATAAGACCTATACTCCCCATTAGAATAAATCCTATTTTAGGACATAAGATCTCCATAAAGCCACTCAGTTGAAGGCAGGCACAATTTAACACTGATTTACACCTAATTTATAGAGAAGTGGGGCCTAATAGAATTGGCTACAAGTCAGATAATGATTTAGTTGAAAGAAAATAATGACAAAACTCAGGGAAAGGGAATTGATAAAAATTCCTTTCAGGGTACAGAATCTAAGGAAGTAGAATAAAAATATTGAGAGAAGGAGGCAGAAGAAAGATGGAGAGTGGTATAATGAGACTGGAAAATAAAATGTCATTATATGTAGTTAACAAGAGGTGAGTAAAGCTGATAAATTTTGAAATAAATGTTCTTGCCAATGTGACCATTGTATGGAGACACACTACATAGAAAAGAAATGAATGGGAGGCTGCTTTATGTTCTGTGAGTACTAGAGTGAGAGAAATAGTGAGTCCCAGTTTGTCCTCCATTCCACTCTTGCTCTGTAGCTGCTAACCAGGCTCTGTAGCTACTAACGTTACCAACCAAAATCAGCCTCAAATCCCCCAACACACATTTGGAAACACCTGCCACACAAGTGGTAGTTCTCACAGCCATGGTCATGAGCCCCATTTTTTGGTCTCACTCTTGTGGCCAGAGGACTTCATTTTCTCACACCTGTCCAGAGTTCTGATTCTGCACTTGCCCACTGACACAAGTAACTCAGGTTGATAAGGGTAGTGATTATTCTCCAGTCCTCCAGGTTCTCCCATCCAGACCTTCACTTCTCTATTTCCACCCACAGTTGTATAACTTTAATCCCTATATTAAACTTCTATCTTCCAATATAAATCATAGTAATTTTTTCCCCAACTGAACCCTGACAAGCACATTAGTACCTAAGGTGGACTGATTTTATTATTGGTTCCAATATTTCATGTTTAACTATGTCTACTTCTTTCACAGAGCAATCCCACATGGATGCCAGGTGGGTATGGACTTGTTTTGGCCAATGCACAGAAGCAGTTCTGATGAAAGCAGAGGTTTGAATGTTTCTGCTTATTCTCCTGGAGACTTCCTACTCCTATGATGACATGCCTATGCTAACCTGCAAAAATAGAATATGAAACAGAAAAAAGTCATTCCAGCTGAGGTCATCGCAGAAAAGTCAGAACCCACTGGACCCGCCAGCTGACTAAAGACACATAAAGGGGTTCAGCTGAGATCAGGTGAGCCTGGACTAGATGATCAGAACAGCCATCAACCAGAAAAATCTTGAAAGAATAGTGCTTGCTGTTTTAAGCCACTAGTTTGGGGGAGGGGATAATTTGGTGTGCAAAAATAAATCTTTGATACAGTAAAAGGAGTTCAGTTATAGAGAACAGAACTTTAAATATAGGCAACTGGGTAGACGAATATGCATAGAATCATGAACATTGACAAATGCCTCAGCTTCTTAGTTGGGACCTGGAGTCAAGGGAAAAAAAGATTAGAAGTCTATGGTAAAGACATATGGACAGACCAATGGGAGTAATGATATACGATCTTTGCATTGCATGTTAGTGTCCACAAGTGAACATCTATCACATAAGAGGTTTAAACAAACAAGTAGATGTAATAACAGTCAGTTGACTAAGCCAGCGTCTAGCATCAGTTATGTCAATTATGGCACACTGGGCTTATAAATGAACAAGCCATAATGAGAAAGACAGAGCCTATGCATGGACCCAACAACCTGGGCCCCTATTATAAAAGTTAATCTAGCCACTGCTGCTGCCCAGTGTCCAACCTACCCTCAATAGAGACGGAAACATAGCCCCTAATAAAGAACCACTTAGGGCAATCGACAGTTGCAGTTTGCCGAATATGGAGAGGTTCTCTAGGACACAAAGCATTCAGTGCAGAACCCAGATAATTCCAGGAAAATCATCCCTCTGGAGACAAAACAGCAATTGGTGGCAAGCTGACCTCATGGTATCTTTTGATTCTGGAAAGGGCAATGATTCATCTTGATGGGAATTGGCACACATTTTAGATGTAAATTTTCCTTTTCTACCCATAAAGTCTTAACAAAGTTGCAAAACATTTAATCTACCAGAACACCATCATCTAAGATCACCTCAAACCAAGGGAGCCACTCTACAGCAAAGGACATGTGACAGTGGGCAGAGGAACACAGGATCTACCGATCCAATCACATATTGCACGTCTCTATGACTGCTAATCGAATGGAGCATTCAGACAGCATTTTGAATAGTTGGTTGGTTGAAGTGCTGGATTGAAGAGGCGGTACTGTAAGAATGGGACACAAGACTCCAGATCGTGGATTTCACCCCAAACCAAGAACCATTAAATGGTAAAATGAACATAATAAATTTTTAAAAATAGGTCTGGAACTAAAGGGTGAATTGGGGAGTGACTTCATTCCTCATCTATCCCAGTGACTGAATTGTAGGATTCATGCTTCCCATTCTTCAATTTAGCTTCTAGAATTCTAAGTTCCCAGACCAGCATTCTAAGAGAATGCACATCAATAGTCTTAATAACATGTAGGCTACAGTTGTTTCTCAACACTTCAGGCTTCTGATGGAAAGGAAATAAATCATCAATCTGACTGATAGATTCTAATCTTCAAGAGGAATGAACTGCTATTTATATGAAACAAACAATATGTAAACACCCAAGTGAGTGCTCAATTGGACCTCTCCTAATTCTTCTCTCCCCAATTTTGATAATAAAAGAACAACTCCAACAATCAAAAATTGTTGGAGAATGTGCTCCCCTTAATGCACAGGTCTTCCCTTCTCCCACTTAATCACCCAATTAACTAATATATTTTTTCACCTTTTAGTTTTCCTTGGCAATCTAAGCAGAGTAAAAGATGTTTTCTTTTCAACCCCTTGGAATCTATAACACTGCTATTATTTGCATGCACATTTGTCCTCTTCTTTAGAATGTAAGCAATTTAAACACAGAAACTGGACTCTGGCTTGCATGGCTCAGTGGGTTGAGTACCTGCCTGAGAATCAAGGGTCTCTGGTTCAATTCCCAGTCAGGGCATGTGCCTAGGTTGTGGGCCAGCTCCCCAGGAGCGGGCCCGTGAGAGGCAACCACACATTGATGTTTTTTTCCCTTTCTTTTTTCTTCTCTTCCCCTTTGTCTAAAAATAAATAAAATCTTCAAAACAAAATAAACCCAGAAACTATGCCTTATATCTCCAGCATTTAAAATAGCTCCTAATAAAAAGTCAGTGTTTAGCAAACACTTATTAAAGAAAAGAAAGAAATAATGGCATCCTTTTCCTAAAATCTTCTTTACATATCCCCTCTGTCTTTCTCTCTCTGTCTCTCTGTCTCTGTCTCTCTCTCCCTTCCCCCCTCCCTCTTCATCAGGTAAGTAGCATTTTATTGTTTTCTTTGTGTATATATCTTCTACTGGATTGCAAGCAATTGGTATGCAAAGGATTTTTTCACTTTTTATCTGCTATGCCTAGGAGAGTGCATCACAGAGAATAAATGCTCAATGCATATTGAATGAAGCAATAAAATTATTGAAATTCTTACCATTATTGCCTTAAAGCAAACCTAAAGCAAAAACAAATAATGATATCAAAAAAGTAGGACTTACTAGGGAACCTCTTTCAAACTTGACTTTTTAAAAGTATTGTTGAGATAATTCTTCCAAAAGGTTCAGAAAAATCTTAGAACTACTAAGCAAATGATGTATAAGTCATTTATCACTGAATTTGAATTTCAGTCTCGCCACTAGTAATGTGAATATTCTAAAGTTTAGTTTTCTCATTTTTAAAACAAAGATAAACTCTACTGAATGGGACTTTTGCTAGACTTAAATGAGAAGTATGTATTAGTCTGCTTTTAAATAAATTTAAAAGCAGAGTAAATCATTGTGAGCCATTAGTAAATAATAGATGCTATTATTTAAATTGTTTTTAATATCATTGTTGTTGTTATTATTGATATAAGCCTTCCTAGAGTTTATACTCTACCATAGTAAATATTGTTTCCAGAGGTAAATTTCTCTTTAAACTCTGGCAAATGGAAGGTCAAATGTGCTATATTCATATGTGAATTTCAAACAAGAAACTGTTCATTCTTTTTCTTCTTAAAACAATAACATTTTCGTCCTTTTCTTCTAGTATTGCCAGTGGAAACCATATTTTTTTTCCTAAAATGTGAGCCCTTCACCATGCCTTAAAATCAATATTAAGGTGTGTAGTCAAAGAACTTGCCTATTTAAAAAGTATTTTCTCCCTGTTTGTTGTAAGAAGAGGCAGGGATTGCTTCTTAGCATCTTAAAGAACACTAACATATTATCATTTAAAAATATCACCCTATTTTATCTCATAGATCTGACTCTCATAGAGTAAATATTCATTGTCCATTTGCTTATTTGTTCTTATTTGAAACAAACAATTTCATGTAACTCCTGTAAAAGTAAAGGAAGACCACCCAAAACAACCAGAAAAGGCTATTTATTTAGAGCTTGCTATAAAGCAAAAAAGTCAACCACCATTACTGTCCTTTGGCAGAGACCCAAAGACACACAGAAGAGCGAGAAAGCCCCAGGGTGGAAAACAGAAGGTCCTGATTGGAAGTTGCTGGTATGAGGAAACTGGAGACCAGCTAACTAGAATCAGAACACCTTGCGTGATTCGTTAGGTTGTATAGTTGAACTTCCTGGTTGGTTCTAAATTGAAAGCTGGAGCAAAATTAGGAAAGCTGTTATTTATTGATCAAGTCATTACCATATGGAGCCAATTAGTAAAGAGGTTGTAGGTTGGCTTTGTGGACTGGTTGTTACAAATTTTGTGAATTAGAGTTTTACTTTTTTATACAAAGTCTGGTGGTTTTCCATTTGCATGTTCAGCCTCTCACTCTCTTTCTAACATAGTTAGGGGACATCTCAAAATACTGAAGACTTTCTTTCTGTGCCAATATACACTTATGAAAATTTCATAATATCTTTATATACTTAATAAATATGTTTATACTCTTAAAATAAATTATGCTTTTGAAAACACTTGTGTGTAGATTTCTATGTTAAACAAACATATTTGTATCAACTTAAGTTTTGTTGTTTGTTTTGGTAGGAATCTTAAATTGGTCATTTTCAACTGGAGATATTTTAAGCACATTTTTAGAAAATCTAAATGGAAATTTTTTATATACAATCATAGCTAACAGAATATGATACCTAGCAATGTTCTCCATCCATTTATCGCATTCCTGAGAGAACTACTGCAAGATTTATTGTTTTACTGGAAATAATTAAATAGAATATATAATGCAACTATACAAAATCTGATAAATTTAAATAAGCAATCACAATAAAGCTCCCTCATTAACCATAAAAAAAATTCAAGGATCTGCTTTTCTTTCTTTTTTTTTTTTTGAAAAATGATTGAACCAGGATGTATTTTTTAATTTTATTTATTTATTTATTTATCTTTAGAGGGGAAGGAGAGAGGGAGAGAAACATCAATGTATGGTTGCCTTTTGTGCATCCCCTGCTGGTAGTTAGCCTGCAAGGAACCTGCCTGCAACCCAGGCATGTGCCCTGACTGGGAATCGAACCGCGATCCTCTGGTTCGCAGGCCCACGCTCAATCCACTGCTTTTCATTAAATCATTGGAAAAGTGCAAAGTTTGGGTTAATAGGTGTTTGGGCTCACCTTCATTTCAGAATCTCAGAATCTGAGGCCGTACATTACCTGCTTCTCTATGTCAATAAATACCAATTTCTATGTCACTGTCTATACACTCTTACCTTCCCTATCATCTTCCATTCTCCTTCATGCATCCAGTCTTCTCCTTGGTGACCAGCAACCCCCCTAGGGCTAAGTGTTCTCACTGACTGGCCACCATTCACTAAAACCTGGCTGCCCTTCTTGGAAATTCTTAAACAGAACTAATCTTAACAGAAAGTCTTTTTAATATTTTTTTCTCAGTTCACAAACCACAGGATCAAAATCTGACTTAATTGTTCTTATCCCTCTTTAACACTTACATTCAGGTCATTAATTCCTCCCCCGCCCTCACACATACACACAAACTACTTTTGGAAGGATTAATGATATCTAAAGCTTATAACATTCACTTATTCTACCCTCTCTTGTGTCTCGATACCATCTACTGAATTATGCCTGATCATTTGTTACAATCATCTCCTAGAACAAAAAATTATTCCCTTTGTCATTATCATACTCAACTTCTTCACCATCAACTCTGATGAATCAGCCACAACCCAGTCTCTTTGGTTCTTGAGCTCTCATCTCTGCAGTAGAAACTCTTTTCCACATTTAGCTTTGCTTTCATTAGAAATCCAACCAGATCTAAAATGTGGACTTCAGACATTAAAAGTCCTAACCTTTCTCCAACCCTCTTGCTACAACTGTCTTTTTAATAGCCCTCTCTCAGGTTTGTTTATGTCCAGCTTGATTATGCAATATACAACTCTAATCACTCATTTGCAAACAATCTAAACTCTTTCTGTCCACTTATCACTGTAGAAAAATTATTGTTAAATCCCACTATACCGTTTTGCTACTCATAATTGAACACCTAAATGTTTACAAAGGAAAGAAAAACATCAATTGGGTATATGTTACATTAAAGTCAGTTAAGTTTCTTAAATGAGCAAAAAATAAGTAACTCCTAAACTCTTATGAAGTCATCTTAGTGTATTACTTTCCCAAATTCTAAGGTAATTTATCATGTTCTCTCTTGACTTATTTAACTTCATTGTGTTGTTTTAATGATCTACTTAATACATTTTTAAATTTTTATAAGGTTTTTTTTTGTAAATTTTAATTATTTATTTATCTTTAGAGGGAAGGAGAGAAGTATCAATGTATGGTTGCCTCTCGTGTGTCCCCTGCTGGGAACTGGACTGCAACCCAGGCATGTGCCCTGACTGGGAATCGAACTGCGATCGTGTGGTTCGCATGCCTGCGCTCAATCCACTGAGCTACACCAGCCAGGGCTCTACTTAATATTTTATTGAGACAACTGAAGATATCAAACATAATCCCTTTGGCAGAAAATGCTAGGAATCTCACAAAATCCATTCATTTTTAATAACAGAAAGTGACTCTTAGAAAAGCATATTGCCACTCTCCTAAAAAGTTTTATTTCCCAGTATTTCTTTAAGCTAATATGGACCTATGACCTAGTTCTAGACATTGAGATATAAACAGAAATGCTTGATATCTTCTTAAAGTTTATGAGAAGGTATAGAAGTGGCCTTCTTTTCTACTTTCTCCAACTTATTTCCTGAAAATAAAAAATCAAAAATAAATGCAGTGCCTTTTAGGCTAACAAGCATAAAAGAAACATTTTCAAGAAAAAGAGAAATAAAACAGGTAAGAAGGAATAAAAAATACCCACTGTCTGTAATGGTAAAAAAAAAATCATTTCAGGTCTTCATCAAGGACTGTTTCAATGACATGGGAGAATTATAAAATATTGCAAGGAATAGAGTAAGTAAAATGTTAGAATTGGAGGCAAATAATTTACAAATATTTCAAAAAGATGGATTATAGAAAAGTTGAGAGAGATGGAAAAGTAAATCTAAGAAGAACTGGGAATTAAGAAATTTGTTAATGGAAGGTAATTATTTTCACATTAGTTTTTATTTACTGAAAAGAAGGATATATGTTGATTTTAACATTGATTAGTCTAAATGTGACTGAAAGAAAGATGAATATTCTTCCCGTTCCTCTCTGATTTTTCCTATAACCTAAACAACCTGTTCTTCATCCTTATCACCATTTTAACATAACATTTGTCTACTATTCTCTCCTCTATAGGTAATATTAGTGCTGTCATTACAAGTTAGTAAAATTACATGTGATATCATTCCTTGGCTATTGGTACTGTGACTGGTTTGTTTTCTCTTTGATTCATTCCTGGATGCCTTTGCTCTGCCCTACACCAGACCACAGCTGTCTGACTCCTCTGTTTCCCAGATGCTTTTGTCTATTGGCTTCTAATTAGTTTCAAGATCCTTGGCACACTTAAAAGAAGTCAAGATATTTCTATTTTGTATTCTTTCAGTTCCATACCAGGTCTCAGCAAAAACTGTCTCTACTTCAGGGTGTGAGCACCCCTGGAGACCATCAGTCCCTGAGGTCTGCTATCACCATCTTATCCCATTATACCTCCAAGCTTTAGAAGCAATAGCAGCTTTCAGTTGTTGCTAAGTTCTGTGTCACACTATCACTGCGTGTTTTTTCATGTCTTTTATGACCTGTACAAGTAGTTTCTTATGTTACTTTCCCTCTATTCAACTGCCTGGCTTGGGCTGTCTTTTCCTGACTTTCCCCAGATTAATACAGCTGTCATCATCACTGTCATTGTCATCACCGTCATCAGGGTGGGCTAGTATATAGACATGAATTAAATATAGAAACAAGGGCCTTAGGGAGTAAGAGATGGAACAAGAATCTCAGGTAAGAGGAAAAGTCTGCAATTGAAAGAAGAAAAAATATCTTCCTATAAAGAAGGAAAAGGAAGAAAACATGGATGTAGAAATAGATAAATGGTCAGTTTAATTTATTATGTAATACATTTTGTTATTTTATACAACCCATTCATCCTGGACATATCTCAGGCAATTGAGACCAAAGTGTACTTGTACCTTATCTACCAGTAACACCTTAGTGAAGTAATGAGTCCAAAGGAAAAAAAAATGACTGAATTATATGTTATGCAAATAGAACCTTAGAAAGTGTTCCAAGACACAGAGCAACAGAAACTAATGCAAAAGAAAGCGGGGCAAAAGAACCCCCACAGACAGTTGCATGGGATTTCTAGTCATGTTGAGGTTTAGTAGAGCTCAGAAAAGCTCCCCAACCACAATGTCATGGAAGGAGCAAAAAGGATATCTCTGTCTGAACAGGATATTGCAGGGAAAAAAAGGAGGGAGAATGATTTGCTGAATTTAATGGATCGGATAAGAACAAGAAAAGAATTAGTAGGGATCTGTATAGATTGACTACCGAGAAATAAGCAAGACAATGCATGACTCAGTAGAAGTCAGTGTGGACAGAGTGCACTTAAACTAGGTGACCAACTTAACCTCTGATGTCTTGGGACGATATAAAACCCTTGGAAACCTTGTCATATTACCTAGAATAGAAAAAAGGAAACTGAAATGATCTAGATTACAAGTTTGACCTTGATGGAATAGGGCTCAAATAGAAAATAAATATGTATAGCTTTAGAAAAATAAATATTTATTTATTACACATTTGACTTAGTAAAATGAGATTTCTAAAACAAACAAAAAATAGCTGAAGCTTCTTACAAGAATACGAAACTTTTAAAGAACAAGCTCGTACACAATAGAAAATTTTATGAAGCACTGCATAGAGGATATGAATAAATCAATTTTGGGACAAAAATAGAAAGCCAAGCTTGAAATAAAATAAAATGGCCTTATTTTAAAATACTGAAGGAATATTTTGAATAATGGGTTGAAAGATTAAAGTCAATAAGACTGTTAACATGAACTTTGTTAAAGAGAGAACCACAGCCTTATCACCACAGTGTTTAGCTAGATATTAATAAAGGAAAGGAAAAGGGACTTAGATATGGCTTAACAAACTGAGAAGCGTAAACCAACTTGCTACAGCTTCACACTCCAGAGGACCACAGCATTGTGCTCTGCCAAGAGGATTAGCACACATCCCTTCCACCCTCTTTCACCAGATCACCAGGTGGGAGCAAGGGAAAGCCTCAACAGGCACGAGAAAAGTCAAAATGGCACAGGGGAAGGTGGTTGACCATAGCGGCCTGCCAGTCTAGCCTGGGGAAAGAAGGGGTTGGTTGGGAAGTGGACCCATCCAAAGACTGGGAAAGTTTCAGAAGTTGACTGGTCATTTTGAGAAAGCAACTGGTCTGTCCCACACCCAAGCTAATGTAACCAGAGGAACTAAGAATCTCAATCTTTCCCTCTCCCTCTCCCTACCCCTCTCCATCTCCCCCCTTCCTCCCCCCTCCCTCTCTCCACTCCCCTCTACCTGCACCAGCACAGTGCACTCTGCTGTTCTCTCCTTCTGTCCTGAGCAACCGTGAGCCCATGGCCATGCAATTCTACATATAGCCTCCAGAATGCAGACTGAAATGGGCTGAAGCTGGAAACACACACAAAGCCGGCCAAATGCTGGACTGAGTGTACTTTAACATTAAGCAGAAACTTTAGTCACTGGTTTTTGTCTTGCCCTTGCTGAAGACACAGTTGAACTATTTCCATGGTAGGACAGAGGTAGATGGGATATTGGAAACCCAGGGAGCAGCTTGTGTCTCCACATGAATGAACAATGCTGCACCACAATCTCTCACACATGAGTCTTTGAAATGCTTTTCTTGTGATATCTTGGAAGAACTTAATTTCTACCTACAACAACCCCAAAATGGCATCACTTGTGCTAAAGCTCATGATGAGAAACCTAGATTTTATACCTGACCTAATTTTATTTCAAACTCTCCCAGAAATATAATCTCAATCAAGAAGTCTAGAACTTTCTATTCAAGCACCAGTAATTAGTCAAGTAGGCACCTTCCACCCCTTACAGAAAGAAGAGGCAACTTCATGATAAAATCTTTTGCCTTTATCTTCTCACCCCCCAAAAATATGTCCTGGTCTAAAAAAAATAACATTTCTTTTATTCTGTTAATAGCTCCCTTGCCTCATCCTTCTTCCTATAAAAAACTTGGATTTTATATAACACCTCCAAACATCCTTCTGGTTACTAAATGGGATGGTGACCATATTATGAATTCCTTAATAAAGCCAGTTATATATTCAAAATCACTCAGTTGAATTTTGTAATATAATAATTTATATAAATTAACAGTAAGCATTTTGATCATTTTGTTCGTTGTTTTCCCACATATAGTAATATGTATCTATGAGGACAGATTTAATTATGAAATTAGTTTTAAACATTTTGTTCAAATATTAACATGTATATATTTCTTTCAACTGGGAAACAGAGATATATAGTTAGATGGGACTACACTCTAACAGATAAAATGAGAGAGTTGTTGTTCACAATGTGTCCATTCTGTATTCTGAACTCAGCATTAGCAAGACATCTTTAACTGAGATTTTCAAGCTTCAAATTATTTGCATCCTGGTCTTCTCTGTCTTCAGCTGGATGGTAGATGGTAAATTAAAATAATGACTCAACCACTTTGGGGCTATATTTATAATGGGATTTGAAGTGATCTAGAATTTTTTCATCTAAATATTTACTTGGCACATAGAACACATTAGTCAAAATTTATTTGCTGCTTTTCTGTAAAGAGGGAAATAATGATGTCCTGACAATGGGTAAACCTGAGAATAAGGTTGAAAGGATTCATTGTTTACCTAACAAGTTGCTCACCAGTTGGAATTATTTAGCAGGTACCATTCAAGGCTGAGCATCCACATTCACAAAGTGTGAGCCTGTGAACTGTCACAATGTACTTAATGATACCCTTATAATAGAAATTAGGAGTTGGAAAAAGAGGCTTGGTCCTTTGGTAATACATGGAGGTTTTTTTAACCTTTTATTACCTGCGACAAAAGCTGTAGTGCTAATGGTTTAAAAAATGTATGAGTTACTTTCTTCACTGAACATGTCTAGTCTAGAGAAAAAGGCTGAGGAGTGAAGTCCATGAATCCTTCCTGGCGTGGCACAATTTAACTGGAGAATTAATTTAGCCATTAAGCAGGAGATAAATAATGTCATACAATAATATAAAACATTATGTTTGTAATAAAACACGGATGCTTTATAGCATTGCATGTAAAATTTTGGTGAGGTTTTTAGAGTGGGGCAGCGGCACCCCAGGCAGTCCCCTCAACGTCCCTGGTTCGTTATCCTGTGCCATCAAGGTCACTGCTGCAAAGGCGCCGGGAAACAGCTGCAAGTGCAATTGTCTGGTCACTGGTTTCACATCCTTTTAATGATTCAATAGCTTTGTCCAACTGAACCAGGAACAAACATTACCTCCTCGGAGAGTCATTAGCCCTTACCCCTCATGAAGAACCTTTCACTGGAAAAACAGGGACTCATACCTTGGCGTCAGACTCACAAGAAAGGAACCAGACACTCTGGCAGCTAAGTTAACTTCTAATTCGTAATTCCTGGGCCCTTTGCCAAAACAGCAGATACTATCTAAGTTTCTTTTCCCCTTTGCTTTCAGTAATCTTTTCTCAAAGAAGATAGAAAAGAATCTTCAAAAATATCTATTTTCAGTTATATCAATAATAGTAAGGGTCCAAAGTGATACTGCAAACCACTGAAAAATAGTAAAAAATATAAACATTATATGATTATAAAAGGCAGAAGGAAATAAAAAGCCAGGTTTCTGTGTAAGGATGACTTTTTAACTTTCCAATGAAGAGAGAGGAGTATGTTTTCTTTCCCAAGAAACTTGGCTGCAGAAATACTTTGGAAAGTGCCTTTATCTTGCTTCTCTCACCTGTTCTTCCAGAAAAAGATAATATTCTGATTATTTAGCTGGCTTCTGTAAAATCTAATACTAAGCACTTTTACAGATTTATTAATCCCCTGGATATAGAAAAAGAGCAAGGCCCATCAAGGGCAGCAGTAGCCTCCTCTACACTGTCACAGCCATGCTCGGTATTTCAGGCCTGCTTCACATTCATTCCCATGGTATTGTGTGAGCTCAACCAATGAAAGAAAGCGGTACAAGATTTCCTGCAGATTTTAGTCTCAACGATGTATTAACTGATTTCTAAACAATAGTTGTGTTAATACATTCAAGACTAGTCATGACACAAAGAATAATTACTATTCTATAATGATCAGAGAACTCATTTTCAATAAAAAAGTAATGGTCTTTCATATTAAAAGTATATAGACCAGTTCTTTGTTTTCTGTGATATTGCATTAACTAAAGTTGTAAATCAATGTCTTGAACATTCTTTTAAGTTACTGAATGTTATTGAAATCAGTGAGAGGATCAAAGCAAATTCACATTTCATAGATTTGATTGTTTTCCTTAATTTTCCTAGGTACACAGTTGAAAAAATTCTCTGTATTTTGAAAAAAAGTGACCAAAATAGCCATTATAAACCAATTGTAATAAATTGTATATTTTTAAAAAATGCATCAGGCCTAAGCCAGAATGTATCAAAATATGATTTTAACAAAGTGATTTTAATTGGTGCTATAGATATAACAATAGATTTACTCATGGAGAATACTACCTACAATCAATATTAAATCATTTTATGGGTAAATGAATTCAAATTAATATTGATATTGTGTGCTTCACTCTTAACTAAACTAAGAATAACATTTTTAGAAAATGTTCAAGTGATGTCCATCTAGTTGGCTTTCTGCCATTTAAGCAAGTAAAAGCGGCTTTTTATAAGGTGTTAAAAATCATATATAGGTATGAAAAAAAGATACTCTTTAATAACTATTTCCATTATATAGAATTTCCCAATAGCCCTAAGTTTACATTTGAAACATATTCTATGTTGAATTTTTTTCTGGATTAATGATATGTCTGGAAATTAGATTTTTCAACAGAGGGTTTTTCTGTCTCTTGATTTACCTTTGCATAATGAATACCTTCTTCTCTCCTATTTTACAGGTAAAGAAATGAGATATGTAACACATATCTTAATTTTCCCACTCAGCTTTCTAAAACTGTTATCTATCAGCCCTGGCCAGGTAGCTCAGTGGGATTAGAGCATTGTCCCCAAATACCAAGGTTGGTGAAGGTTCTGCTCCCACTCAGGGCATGAGCAAAAATCAACAAGCAAATATATAAATAGGTAGAGCAATAAATCTGTCTCTCTGTTTCTGTCTCTGTCTCTCTCTCCCCTTTCTCTCTCAAATCAATTTTAAAAAGTTATCTGTTGAATCATGTAAAGGGAAGAATGCTCACGGTTCCATCTCATGATTCCACTTACCATATCTTGTTGTGATCCACACCTCTCTATCCATGTCCTTGAATGTGGCCACAGTGACAGCCTGGACCTTTTAATGGCAACACTGCTATTCATACCGCCATGGAACACCTTAAGCTGTACAAAACAGTTCTTTTTCTAATAACACAACATTTTAATAGCTTTAATTTTTGCAATTCATTGTATTGTGAGTTTATTTGCTGGGATGTTTTAGGCATATGGACACTTGAAAATGCAGTTTCCTCTGTTAATATATCAGAGCTCTACTTTTCCCAAGTGGAATTAGGGTTCATGGGTTTCTATTGCCTCTTTCCTGCTTTCTCTCTCTCTCTCTTTCTTCGAACAAAATCCCCAGGAAAGGAACAAATAATTGCATCATATTCTAGGTGACTAAACTAATGACTGTGAAAATCCTTTCTTCTTTTTTTATATTCTTAATAAATTATTTTACACTTCTTTAAGTAAATAACACTATACTTGTAAGTATAATGCACATGAACTGTAATAGTTATAATTTATTTTTACCCACTCTACTAGTCAGGGTTTACCAGAGAAATAGAACCAGCAAAATGTATACATACATACCTATACTTATACTTATTGCTCTACCTGTACCTATATGTACCTAATGAGTTTTATTATAATGAATGAGCTCACACAATTATGGAAGCTAAGTGCCAGAGCCTGTTGTCTGCAAACTGGAAATTATGAAAAGCTGGTGGTATACTTCCAGTCAAAGTCCAAAGACCTAAGAACCCAGAGAAACAATGGTGATTTGTTCAAGAAACAGTATAAATAAATGCAAGTAGACTTTGGCCTGTTTCTCTATTTCAATCTTTTGCTGTTTGATGATAAACCATCTCACTGTGTGTTATTTAACACGGGATATCTAAAAAGTTACACTGATAAGGCCACAGTTATCTATGAGAATCGACTTCTAATAAGTAGCATTTATTTAGAAATATTTAATACAAATGTAACCACTGTGACTTTATTTTTAAAATAGTTTCCACATTTGATCTGTGATATTAAAGTGTTCAATTTTATAGGTATTATATACACATACACACATGAATCTTTTAAGTAGCTCTCATTTTTACAGAAAGTATAAGCAAATTAAAAAGGTAAACTAGAACTATGATTTTATTTCTCTGCTACCAGTTAAGGATTGGTTAAAGGCTTTGCCATGTTTCTACAGCACATATTTTTATAAATTAAAAGAAAACTTAGAAAAGTCATATACATCTGTTGCTTTCATTATACTGGGTAAGGTATGACAGAACAGTTGAAGACTAGGTTTTGCTTCCAGCAGAAAGATACAAATAGAATAGTAATGGTTAAATAGGGTGAGTGATTCATTTTTAGACTGCAACACAAGTAGACTGAAATACAAATATGAAGCAAGTTAATGCTTCATATTTAAGTTTGCTTTCAACATTCTGCTTTTGAATGTGAAGGGGAGGACTGTTACTATGACCAGAAAGAAGAGCACAGCAGAGAAAAACAAAGAGGACTCTGGGTATAGAAACAAAGGACTAAAGTGTTTGATGGTATGGACACTGGCAAAGATTAGCATACTTGACAATATTGACACTCCATAGGATGAATCACGCACAGAGGGCTGCAGAGCATATCAGACTGGGTGGACACAGGAGGCCCTACAGTGGCGGGCTGTGCAGAAGTGCAGACAGAGTGAGATAATTGTTTATAGCAAGCAATTAACCATATCAATGCAGAAAAATTGGTCATAATTGAAAAATATTCAACAAAAACAGGGATAACCTTGACTCAATCAGAATAAAATTTATGTCATTCATTTGTTAAGAATTGTAAATTGACTATCAGAATATGGTAGTGATTTTTGTTTTGTGTATTTGTTCTTATGATAATGTATATTAAAATATGTATTTCCCATCATAAAGTATGCTTGATTATTCATAAATCTGCTATCTATTTAACAAGTAAATTTTTAAAAATCTTTATCAGTGTTCAATATATCAACAACTGGGATAAATTTATAGTGAGTTTTAAAGTGAAGTGATAAGAAATACGGAATAGCACTTAGAAAGACTCATCTGTGTTTGAGTCCCTTACAACATGTATTTAAAGAATATGATTAATTTTGTAAAAGAAACACCATACAAATAACACATTAAAAAGAAAATGTGTATAGACACCAATAACAATAATGTATTGGCTTGGCTAAAAAGTTTGTTTAGGTTTTTCTCCTGCAATGGCTCTAATAGTTTAGTTTTCTTTAACTACATTCAAAACAATTTTTTTATTGTATTGTGACAGCTGCCACAGCAGTGCACACTTAAAAAACCTTATCAAAATTGCTGAATTTTTGTGCAGCCATTGTAATATTGAAGATGGAAGAAGATATGCAACATTTTGGGGTGATTATGCTTTATTATTTGAAGAAAGGTAAAAAAACAACTGAAATGCAAAAACAAAATTTTGTGTAGTGTATGGAGAAGGTGCTGTGACAGATTGAAAATGTCACAAATGGTCTGAGAAGTTTCCTGGTACTATCGACTTTTCAGCCAAGTACATTGCTGTGGGGATTTCGTAGGCTTTGAAAGATGTGGAGCAGCACCCTGGCCTTTACCCACTAGAAGCCAAAAGCGGGCGTTAGCCAACATACTCAAAATATCGAAATCAATAAAGTCATTGGTGAAATAAAATAAATGTGTATTTTATAGAAAAAAGTAAATGGACTTTTTGTCCAACCCAATATATACTCAAGCATAATTATTTCTTTGTCTGAATTAAAAAATTGTATTTTTTCCTTCTTCCTCTGGAGTTTCTCCAGATTGATCTTGCTAGTCATATCACATTGCACAAAACTATCTGTGAAAAGAAGGAAACATTTATGGAATTTGCTTGCTATAGTTTTGAATTAACTTTTTTCAAATTTTGCTGGCAAATTCACCAAATAGAAATTGGCCAAATGAATTGTATTACATGATATGAAGCAAGTTATTCACTTGCAATTCTACTTGACTATCTTGTCATTTTTATTTTTTATTGTTCAAGTACAGTTGTCTCCATTTGCAGCCTACTGTAGTTCCCTGTCCTACCCATCCCCATATCACACCCTTAAACCTATGCCTTTTGGCTTTGTCCATGTGTCCTTTATGCATGTTCCTGGATGGCCCTTCCTCTGTATTCCTCTATTATCCTTTTACTACCTCCTCTCTGCTTACTGTCAGTTTGTTCTTTATTTTAATGTCTCTGGTTGTATTCCACTTGCTTGTTTGTTTTGTTAATTAGGTTCCACTTATAGGTGAGGTCATATGGTATTTGTCTTTCACTGACTGGCTTATTTCACTTAGCATAATGCTCTCCAGTTCCATCCATGTTGTCATGAAGAGTAGGAGCTCCTTTTGTCCTGCTGTGTAGTATTCCATTGTATAAATGTACCACAGTTTTTTTATCCATTCATTTGATGATGGCCACTTAGGTTGCTTCCAGCACTTGGCTATTATAAATTGTGCTTAGTTTTGCCTGTAAATAATAATGGCTTGGTAATCAGAATTTCTGATACCTTCTTTAGAGGAAATCATATTAAGAAAAAGACCTGGTGCACATCTTGAACTGATGATTAATTAAGTACTCTGTTGTAACCCACCCCTCCCCAACATACATTTTCTCTTATTGTAGAGAAGAAAATGAAGGCTAGTGTTCAGGTCTGGTAGTTAACTTTCTCTATACATTCTCTCTGCATAATCTCTCACTTAGGCAAAGTGAGGTTAAAATCCTTTAACCAATTTCACTCTCCTTTGTCAACAAAGAGACACACAAAAGTTGAGTTGAGATTTGCAGTTTTAGGAAACAGAAGCACTCTTTTTATGTACAATTAAAGAGGTTATTGAAATGTATCACATAATTTTGAATAGGTACTATTGTGCTATTATGCCTAGTATTAAATTCATTAAATGAAAGTTATTAAAAACATCAAGAATAATTACTGGATGAATTAGAAAACCATAAGAATGCAAATTAGTATGAAACCTAGGAAGAAATCATAGAAGAGGTTTAAGGATACGTGTTAAAATTTATCCAATATAAGGGTAGGGAAAAAAGTAGAAAAAATACATTGTAAAGTAATAAAATTTAACAAAGATATTTTACAGGCATTGCATATCTCCACAACAAAATGATCAGCAAAGAGATTTGACATACTTTGAAAAAGAACTGATAAGCACATCCTGGTAAGATAAGTGAGCTTTAGAAGAATAAAAGGTAAAAGATGAGCCAGAAGAGAATAGAAATATGTAAATAAGCATGCACAATATTATTTTTTATTTTAGAACAAAATGAACTTTGGGGAGGATATTATATCATAATTATCATTCTTTATATGCTGTTTATTATCTAAAATATGCCATAAAATTTGATGAAAAGAGAAACAATGTTCACTATTTATTGTCCAGTGGGAGAAGGAAGCAAGTAAATAATCACAGAAATGAACAGTTATGCTTAGAAACTGATACTGTTTATGAATTAAGTAGACTGGTGTTCTGAGATTTATTTTTAAAATAATGTATGTAGGTTATAGGATCGTGAAAGCATATTTCTCATTGTTTTTGTTGTTGCTTTTCAAGGACAACTTTTTTAAGCTAAAACTCATTAATGAGTTTTGGACACTCATTAATGTCCAAAGGACATTATGAGGACATTAAGGGGACAAATGGAGTTGGAGTCAATAAAACTACCATCTGAGCGAGCACTGTCTGGGCAAAACAACACGACACCTCTGCATTCTCTTAGTGGAACAAATGATTATATATTTTTATATCTACAAAGTAGGTCAATATATTTCATTTACTGCTTAATAAATTAAATTCAACTGGCTTACTTTTCCTAAGCTTTTATGTCTAATCATTCTTTAAAATACAAGCTACTTTTCATCTTGCATTGTAGTTGTCCTTGAAAACTCACACAATTATCTGTATTCCAGTAATCTTAGAGAATGAGGATAATATGAACCTGACAAATACTGATTCCAAAAGGAAAACAGAATGAAAGTCAGTATATAGTTGAACTAATGAGATTTTAAATATTTTGAGGTTCACCTTTATTTCACAATGAAGAAATTAAAGCACTAAAAGGAAAGACACTTATTAGTCCAGAATACTGCAAAATAAAATTATCTGTCCTATTCTGATAAAATTACATCCTCTGAATTCAATAAACATTAATAACAATGGTATTATACTATAAAGTAAAAAAAGGCATACACTTTTTCATGTTTCAGGGAAATTTCATGGCCAACTCTGGTGACCTACAATTTACTAATTTATTTGGCAGGAATATTCTCTTCTGATTTTCACTCATTGGCCACAGAAATGCTAGTGGAAACCTGTTGACATTTTATGTTTACTACAGCTTTTCAATAGACTGTGCTTCAGTTTTAAAGAAGATCTGCCCCTGTGTTTTACTTCTGTGTCCTCACTATTGACACTTGGATTTGTTTCTACATTTTGAAGAGCTCTTAGGTAGATTCTTAGGAACTGAATGAAATAATTTACCAAAAAATGCATTTAATGTAAAGGGATTCCTCAATAAAATTCTCATTTCCTAGCATTTTCAGTTTTAAGGAGAGCCTATCAGTAACACTAAAAATGAGCAAGGCAATTTCCACAAAAAGTAATTTTTCATAGACTTAAGAAGATTGTTTAATCAAAAAAAGAAGGGAGGATGGGGAAGAAAAGAAAGAAGGAAGGAAAGAAAAACCAGTGTGGAAAAAATATATATTATCAGAAAATTAATTTCAGTGCCTATTTCTTATTGCCCTTTTTAATGTTAATTTAAAAAATAACTATAAGATACATAAAAGGAAACTTGATCAAGTGATTGGTAAACTTGGATTAAAGAACTTCCTCTATCTTGGTAGCTAGATAGACTTGAGTTAGAAAAACTTTCTTAAATTTGGTTTCCTTGAAGGCAAAGTATAATTAAAAATCATCATATTCTTTATATTGCTATGTAGCAAACAAGTACCTTATAAAATGTAAAATATTACATTTGGGTAAGGTATAGCTTACCATTAATTTTGAAAAATCTCTAATGATTTTAGAAAGATGGTAACAAGGCTTTTTAAAGAAAACCAATTAAAACTTAATTTGAGATAATCCAAATATAGACTATTATTGCCATGCGAATTTATTACATGCCTACTGTAGATTCAACAATCTAAAATTTCTTTATGCAGATGAAGGACAGAATTTTTGTTTTAAGCTATGTTAATGTAAAAGTAAATCTTTGAAAGTTATTGTTCTAAATATAAGCCAATATAATTACTTTTAGTTATACTAATTTTCAATTTTTTTGATGTCTTCAAGGTGGCTGTGGCCAGTAGACATTAACATAGCCCCCAATCCTCGCCACCTCCTAGGATTTTCCAATGTTCATGTTCTGTGTATGCCCTCTCCTGGGTGGTGGGTGGGACCTATGACTTACTTCTAACTATGTGATGGAATATGACAAAAGTCATGACATATCACTTCTGTGCTTATGTTACTGTGGAAAAATAAACTTTCTTGGACTTCTCAACACTCATGCCTCCTGAAAGCTCGTTCACACACCAAGAGAATCAGATATGTAACCACTAGTCCAATTAATTGCTCTAACTCAAAATAATGATGAAACTGACTTTTTTAGAGGACTAAATGGTTACAGCCAGGAGTAGGTGGCTGGGTTACATCCCCAAGATGCCAGGAGGACTGCAATGGTTATCTTTCTAAGGATTGATATTTCAAGGAAAAATGAGGCCCAGAAATTTGGAGTTTTCTCTAAGGTAGCAGACCAGACACAGGGGAGAGATTTTATTTACCTAACAAAGTGATAGGGTAAACACAGAGCAATCCTTTTACCCCTCCTCTCACTATGAGGGGTTGGGCTCTTCTTCCCTTATAACAATTGACATGCTTCCATTTTGTAGTCCTATGCAAAGGACTAGAACATGTGGATGCTAACACTTATTATTGCTAAATTACAAATTTTGAAAATTGTTTTTGATTCAGAATACCTTACCTCACATTCAGGATGAAATCGATAAAGATTTTGTGTTAGAGTATTTTCTATTGTTTCTCAGATTGTGTTCTATGATAAAACAAGTAACAGAAGGATGCGTCCAAGCAAAAGCCAATGAGAAGCTGAGGCACAATGGGATATAAAAAATTGAATGTTATAAAAATTACATGAGTTCAGAAGCAGACCTTACCTCAGACTTTAAGATGAGACTCTAGCCCTGGCCAACAGGTTGATGGCAGCCTTATGAGAGGACCTACAAGGAGAGGACCTAGCCAAGCCATGACTAGCTTCCTGAGCCATAGAAATAGTAAGATAATCAATATATGTTGTTTTAAACAATTAAGTGTGTGCTAACTTGTTACTAAGTAGTAAGTGACTAATGCAATCACTTCAAAATCTAGAGTACAAGTTAATAATATTATATTATATTGGGATGACCAAAAAATGTGTGCATTTGTTTTTCTGTAAAATGGCTCTAGTAGTGCTTAGCTGTCTTTAACTACACTCAAAACAATTTTGGTAGGTTGTATTGTGACAGCTGTCATAACAGCATACATAAAAAAAAAAACCTTCTCAAAGTTGGTAATTTTCTGTAGCTATTTTAATGTTAAAGGTAGAAGCAAATACACAACATTTTAGGCATAGGATGCTTTCTTATTTCAAGAAAGGTAAAAACACAACTGAAATGCAAAAAAAAGATTTCTGCAGTGTATGATAAGTGTTATGACTGATGGAATGTGTCAAACGTGGTCTGAGAAGTTTCATGCTGGAGATTTCTTGCTGCATGATGCTCCACTGTCAGGTAGACCAGTTGAAGTTGATAAAGATCAAATGAAGACAATGTCATACAACACAGGAGATAGCCCACACGGTCAAAATATCCAAATCAATACTTATTGGTTAAAATGAAAAATGTGTCTTTTATTTTATTAGAAAAACACATGGACTTTTTGGTCAACCCAATATATTTAGAAGTTGCTAAGAGCGTGATTATTTAAGTTCTCATCACAAAAGGAAACAAACTATACATAAGCATGGCAAGATCTGAAGGCATTTACAATATACACATATATCAAAGCATTATGCTGTATACCTGAAATATAATAGTAAGTGCCCATTATCTCAATTATCAACAACATCTAGAGTATAAATATTAAATAATTTTATTAGTGAAAGTTTTCTTACATTATTATACAATATAAATTATCTACTGTAGATTACCAATTTTTTTTCTAACAAGTGAAAGAAATTATCTCTTGGGAGAATATTTATTTCCCACCTTCAAAAAAGTTTCTATGAAATATAAAGTTTTGTTAAAATCCTTTGTAAATAGAAACTAATTTAAAAAACAATATTTCAAAGGTAAGGTAATTAGAAAAAAAACAAAAAAATGCTAGATGAAACACAACCAATTTAAAAAAAATAAAATTATTTTAAATACAATTCCAAATTTATTGAGGTAAAAACATTTTCCCAAAGCTTCTCTATTTGCATCAATAGCTTAAGTGCAAAATGCTTTCTATTAAACTAAAATAATAGACAAGTTCATGAAGTAAATTTTGCACAGATCAAGAAAGAGCAGTCCACATACTGCTTAAAGGGATACATGTATGCCTCAGGCATACACAATACATGCTATTTCACAATTTGGTCAAAAAATAGAAGCTATAACTAGGAAGGCTGCCACGAGGAAGGAAAAAATGATAGAAAAATAATCCTTCATAAAATATAAATTACACTGTTTTCAAGCTCCTTTTGTGAATTTTATCACATAAAATGTGCAAAGAAAAGAAAATGCAATAATCTAAAATTCTTACTGAAGAAATATGTGGGTAAATAAATGTATACGTATAAATATATAATCTGTATTTTATATAACAGATTATAGATTATATTTGAACAAATCATTTTTATTGTGTACATGTATTATTGAGCATAAGGAAAATCAAGCTTGAAAACTGATAAAATACAGAGGATATTGAGAAATGCATTTTTAACTTATCTTAAATCTTATTACTTTTTATCCTCAGTTGATATAAAAATAAATGCACTTTATATAAACAGGAAGCAGCACAATAGGCATAGTAAATAATACATAAGCAGTCTGTGTCTTTACAAGGTAGCTGTTTGTCTTATGTAATTATATACTGGAAACATTTTGTAGAAAATTAGAGCTTTAGGACCCAATTAAAATTATGGTTAGAGAAAAAGAAAGTGATCTGTGTACTTATTTATAGGAGAAAACAATAATATACTTTCTGAGAGATAACAATAAAATATACAGTGTTCTGAGTGTTTAAAAAACACACCTAATCTTTCTTTTATATCCTTCCAAGACAGAAAGCATCTGAATATAAACTCTGAGATATTTAAACAATGAAAACACTTAAGATGTTTTTGTTATTCTTTTTCATTGTCCACAACTCCTACCATTAGAATATTTCATACACTTATTCTTCCATATAAGAAGATTAAGAAAAATATTTCATGCTTATTTATGTGCAGTTGTTTTAAGCAAGAAAGTGACATCAGCTATTTTTTGTTATCAAGGGTAACATATATAGGTGGAGGACGGCATGGGCAAAGACAATAAAGAACCAGTTCATGTGTAAGGATTTGACTGGTGAAGTTTACAGAAAAAGAAAAATATGTTGGGATTACTGGGGACAAAGAAAAAGGATGGGACGAGAGGGATTCAGGACAAATAATATCGGTGATAACAGCTGGACTTGCTGATGTGGGGAGGGAAAGAAAGTGGTACATTAAAGCTGATTCCTTGCTTTGGAGTTTGTACAAACTGGAGATAGTGACATTTGCTGAGATTGGAATGACTGATAAGGAAATTGTATTTTGTTTCTAGGTTGATAGGGCGGCTGTATTTTCCAAAAATGACTATGGCAACATTTCTGATCCTATATGCCCTTCAGAACCTTGCCACTCTCCAGCTCCAGGTAAAGTTTGAGCCAAAAATGTGGGTGTGAACCACACAGTGGAGCACATTATACATGGCAGCACATTATACATGACAAAGGATGGTGATGTTATAGTCTTCAGATTATCAGGCTTCAGGTGTTATGAACTGGCACTCAATATGTTTCTTCAGTGAGATAATCTAACAATAACAGTAACAGACCTCTGTTACTGTTACTGTTAATTTAATTTACTACACAAGTATTGTGCTATCATGCTAAGCTATACATACATATGATCAAATTGTATCATAAGATTAAATCTATGAAGCTTTCATTTTCATTTCCCTCATTAAAGAGAGGGAGAAATTCAGCACAAGGGAGAATTGTAACCAAATCATAACCATGTGAGCAGTGACTAGTAAAACCTTAGTTATGGCTTTATTCCATATGACTCCAGCTAAATTATGCTGCTCTTTTCTTATACAAGTTTTCATATGTTCATATCTAAATGGTTTTTCTTTGCTCACATATGTACGTATTTTTCACACCACAATTTTCATATTTTGGATGCTAATATAACAAAAATTAAAAACAAAAATAATTTTTAGAGTACTTTATGTAATATAGCTTTCTCAGAGACTGCTGAATTTTTATTTTCCTTCAGTTACTTCACCATCCTAAAAATTAAACCTCCTTAATAATTGGTGCTTTTCTTTAATTTTGAAACAATATATTTGGAAATTTTGGAAAGAATACATAGGACTTTTTATACAATAAATAATAAAAACATTATTACTTATTCCTTGGCATCATATTGCATTTTTCTTTAGTTATTGAAAAAGTAAAATGTTATCAACATCTTGTAAATGTGATGATTTAACAGTGGTAGAAATTATAAAATATGGGCAGAAATATAATGCTCTGCAATAGGACAAGAAATTTATGGTCCAACACAAAGGTGGAAAATTTGATACTTAAGCTATATTAGTCTCTACTGTGTTAGTTTACATTAATGAGGAGATTTTTAAATAAACAAAAAACCCCAAAATATCTCCATTTTTCACATTCATTTAAAGATTTCAGTCTTTAATGTCTTTAGAAGTATGGCAGTTTTGAAGATTCTAAGAGTAGTTCTATCACTGTTTCTACTACTTAATGCTGGAGTTGTCAGCAACTCAAGGAAAAATATAATCTATTAAAAGACAGAATTTCTTTTTTTTTTCAATTAATCTTTACCGTGTTTTTTCCACTACTGTCTATTCCCTTTACACCCCCTCCCCCGCAGTCACCACATGCTGTCCACGTCTGAGTCCTTGCCCGTCTTTGCTTGATCCTTCCACCCCGTATCCTCCCCCACAGCCATCCTCCTCTTAGCTACTCACTTTTATGTCTAATCCCCAACTTTGTATTTGGGCCCATGGTGTGGTAAGTTTTAAGAATTGATAGACCCTGTTCATATGGTATAAATATAACACATTAACATTTTGATGACAATCAATTGCTTTTCATCTGCTTCAACCCTTTTGGCATTTCACCCCTCCACCTAAGGTTAAACTATAAATTTAGCTCTAGTGGGAAGGATACACACATCCTGAGTTTGACTTTAAAATTTAAGTTCAAGCCACTGGACGATTTTTATTCCTTTTCAATAGTTCTGAAATGATAAAATTTTTACATTTACATAACTCAGGATGTCTTTGCTTGGAAAATACTTAGATTTACAGTTATAATTTCATTGCATTGTGTGTTTCACTGTTCCAAATTATGGCTTAGTGAACATAATGCAAAAATGGCAAATATATTTAATTTAATTATATTTTCCAAGAAAATTATCTTTATAACTATTTTACTGTAATTTTTCTGTTTGCTTATCTTTTGATGGCTCATTTATACTCACCACATATGCTGTTTTCTTTTATATGAATAACTATTCTCTTATAAGATAGGAAATGTAAATAAAAAAGATAACTGATGTGATATTCTGGGAATATCACGTGATGTTCTTCTTCTTTTATTATACTTTAATAATTGGAAAACAGAGCAATGGCTGCTTGATGGCCTGAAAGAGAGGAGGAAAATGCACAGAAAGGTTTTTGCTGTGCTGCTAGACCAAAATGAGTGTAGGCATGAGCCACATAACAACAATTCTGTCAATGATGGAAAGTTTGCACGCTGGTAGTCCCATAAGATTGTAATGGAGCTGAAAAAATTCCTTTCACCTAGGAGGTTGTAGCCCTCACGACATAATAGTGCAACACATCATTCTTTTTTGTGTGGTGATGCTGGTGTAAAGAAAGCTACTGCAGTGTCAGTCACATAAAAGTCTAACATAGTTATGTTTAGTATATAATACTTGATAATGATAATAGATGATCATGTAACTAGACTATGTACTATACTGTATTTTCATCATTATTTTAGTATGTACCCTTTATATTTATTAAAGAAAATAGTTGGCTGTAAAACAGTATGTTGTCATGCCAGCAGCAGCCTCATACATCTCGTGCTTATGTCTCTTATTTGCTTTATTTTCTTTTACTGTTTGATTTAATCCCATGTCACTTTTTAAAGTAAAATGTTTTATAGGCTTCTATCCAGCCTAGGAGCAATAGGTTATACCATGTAGCCTAGGTGTGCAGTAGGCTACACAGTCTAGGTTTCTGTGTGTTCTATAATGTTCACACAATGACAAAATTGTCTAATGACACATTTCTCAGAAAGTATCCCCATTGCTAAGTGGTACATAACTGTACCGATGCACACATTAAAAAACCTATTGATTTCTCCACATTATTTCAAATGATAACATTTATGACTTTTTTACTAAACTATCTGGTTTCTGGTTCATAGGCATAATAGCTTCTATGTCATAAAGAACTGGAATAGAATGACCTGGTGATCCCATCTGGAGACATATTGGTTGCAGGGGCAGTGCACCAACCATGAGGAATGACATTTCACAGACATGCTAAATTGTGACTCAGGAGCAAGGCTCCTAATTTCAAGTTTGAGATTACAGAGTGGAAAGATCTCGGGCTTACCTCCTGTCATTGACACCAAACCAACAGCTACATATAGAACAGCTTTCTCTGAGAATGACCAGAAGACTAGTGGAACAGATTTTCTACAACTACAGATATAAAGAAAAAGCTACACCGAAACAGGTAGACAGGGTAGAGATTAAGTTTAGTCAGGACGTACCCTACCCCACAACTCCCCATGTGGTGACTCACAGTGGAAGGTATATCATAACTGCAGAGGTTGTCCCAAAGAACAAGGTATCTGAGCCCTGGCCTAGTGGACCTGCACCAGGAAAACAAGCCTCCATAACATTTGGCTTTCAAAGCTACCAGGGCTTATGTCTGGGAGAGCCACACAGCTGTAGGAAACCCAGGTTGTGCTTTCTTGGTCCCAGCACAGAGACAGCAGTTTGAAAAGCACCTTAGTCATTTGTGAAAATGATATATTGACTAATTTTAGGGTGTGTGCTGGAGGGACAGAGATCTGTTGGAACATTCTCCTGAGTCAGAAGTGCTGATGGGCCCCATTTCATCCCCATTTCTTTAATCTAGCTGGTATGACACTGTCAGGTGCCATTTCTGACACTCTCTATTGAACTTGCTAACATTGTTCCACCCATCCTGGCATTTCCCTGAGGACCGGCCCAAGCTAGTATTAAGTTGGTGGCCTCAGATGGCACCAGCACAGAGTAGTGTGTCTGCAACAGTGTTGCTGGGCCTTGCAGCCAGCCAAAATGAAGGTTTGTCTTGCACACCAGTGATTGTTGTGGCCAGGATTCAGAGTCAGAAGGCCAGGGACCAGTCTTGTCTACAAATATGTCCATAGAAGTTGTGGCCCTACACAACAGCAGGCCACACTAGTCTACTCAAAGAGCACCTCTGGGTCACATGGCTCTAGTGACAAGGGAGATTCTACCACTGGACCTCACAGGACAACTTCTGAATGAAGCTATTTTTTTAAGACCAGGAGATATAGCTGACCTGCCTAATACATTTAAAATGAACAGGTAAATTGAGAAGATAAAAGAATATGTTCCAAACAAACAAATGTAAAAACAAAAACAAAAGAACAGGAAAAATAATTAAATGAAACTAAAGTAAGTTATCTACTAAAGAGTTCAAATAATAGTCATAAAGGCATTTATCTAATTCAGCAAGCAAGTAGATAAACTCAATTAGAACACTGGGAAAGACATAAAAATTTTTAAAAAATGACCTATCAAAACTAAAGAATATAACTTTTGAAATAAAAAATGCAATGGAGGAAATCCTGAACAGTTCAGATAAGGTAGAAGAATGGATCAGCAATCAGGAAGACAGGATAGGGAAAATTACCCAGTTAGAAGATCAAAAAGAAAAAAATAAAATAAAGGAATGAGGGTAGCATAAGGGACTTTGGGGACAATATCAAGTATACTAATATTCTAAATATGGGGTCCTCAAAAGGAGAAGAGGAAAAGAAAGTGACAGAAAACCCATTTCAAGAAATAATGGCTGAAAACTTTCCTAACCTGATGAAGGAAACAAGCATCAAAATCCAGGAAGCCCAGAGTTCCAAACAAGATGAACGCAAACAGACTCACACCAAGACACATTATAATTAAATTATTGACAGTTAAAGATAAGGAGACGATCTTAAAAGCAGCAAGGGACAAACAACTAGTTACATACAAAGGAATTCCCATAAGACCATGAGCTGACTTTTCAACAGCTACTTTGCAGTCCAAAAGAGACTTGAAATATATTCGATAGGATGAAATGGAAAAATTTACAACCAAGACTACTCTACCCAGCAAGGTCATCATTCAGCATCAAAGGAGAGAACAAGATGTTCCCAGAGAAGCAAAAGCTAAAGGAGTTCATTACCACTAAACTGGTATTATAATAAATATTAAAAAATTTTAAGTGAAAAAAGAAAGGCTAAAACTAGAAATAAGAAAATATATGAAGGAAAAAAATCTCACTAATGAAGGCAAACATATAGTAAAGGCAATAGACCAACTGTTATAAATCTAGTAGGAAAACTATTAAAATGTCAATAAGTACAAATCTATCAATAATTACTTTAAATGTAAATTGACTAAGTGCCCTGGCTGGTGTGGTTCAGTGGATTGAGCATTGACCTGGGGACCAAAGGTCACCAGTTCGATTCCCTGTCAGGGCATACGCCTGGGTTATGAGCCAGATCCCCTGTTGGAGGCTTGAAGGAGGCAGCTGGTCGATGTTTCTCTCTCACATCAATGTCTCTCTCCCTCTCTTTCTCCTGCCCTATCCCTCTCTAAAAAATAAATAAAATCTTTAAAAATAAGAAAATAATTTTAGATTGTGACATGTAGAGATCCCATTAGGTTCATAGAGAGACTGACCCAATGGGATACAGGTAAGAACAATGATGACTTGACTGATTTTCCACACATCTGAATTATGTTGTGCTTTATTTCTGCAAATAATATGCTGATAACAATACAGCATGGTGGTTGAGATTATGAATTTTGGAGTTAGTCACATTTGGTTTTTAGAGTCAACACAACTTTCAAATTTCATTTTTTAAGTAAAATTACATATCTTGTGTCATCCACTTTGTCTTCTACATTTGAGATTTAATATTGATTTTGAAACTTTTCCCAGGATTTGTGATATCAAATCAGTCAACAAAATTCCTTCCTTTTTTATAAGAAATGTCTCTTGTATTCTTCCCCTCCTATAATTATTTTTTTTCTGTTACTACACTAGTCAAGGTTCTTGCCTTCATACATCTAGATTGCTTAAGTAAGTCCCCAACCTGTCTCTACATGGAAGATTGGTCCTTGGCTCAAGTTCTTTATTCCATCTCTGAACCACAATGACAATTTAATACTCTTCACCATATAATGCTGTGGTGCTACTAGAATGGGTTAAGTATATTTTCCTAGCCCACTGTTGTTGAACTTGTCCATTGACTTGCTTTGGACAATGGGGTATGGATAGAAGAGACAATAACAAGTTCTAAGCTGCGGCTTTGAAAATTGGCAGTTGTTTCTACTTGTGCTTGTTTCATTGCTGAGAGAAATGCCCCCAGTCTCAGGATGAGACACTCTGGGGCAGACCTAAATCCAACACGTGCTCTAGAGCAAGCCTAGATGGTTTGCAACCTGAATCCAAAGTGATTCAAAAGATCTGCGAAGCTATCAAAGTTTATTGCTGTGAACCACTGATGTTTTAGGCTGTTTGTTGTATAACAAAAACTGACCATACTCTGCCTTTAGACCCTTTCCTCTGTTTGATGGAATGCCCCTCTGCCACTTTTTATCCTCCTGTAATTCTACTGGAACTTTCCCTTTTACCTCAAGTGTTTTATTGTTCCCAGTCACCTAATGAAAAAGTAAAATGTTTTAACCTGATTGTTCAAACCTATCTACTACCTTTCCTGACAAATATTCAAATATACTTAAAAATAAATTATTTCAGCACACTAATAGATTCATTGTTCAAAAAAACTTTTGTCATTTATTTCTTAGGTTACCTTGGAGCTCATTATGTACCTCTTTCCTTAAAGTACCCTTATTATTCTCTCTCTTGAGTAATAAATATTTGAAAATTTAAAAGAATTTATGAGTAATAGTTGGTTCCTGTGCAGAACATCAAAGGCATTGTATAACCTTGTAGACAGATCAGGCTTTGATGTCCATACAGGGAAGAAGGAACAATGGTATTTTTTGCCTTTCACTCCTAAAATCCTATAAGTTGCAAATGCTGAGTGACCTTATAATATGATTTAACAAGCTTCCACATACATGGCATTTTTAGGCTGTCTCAGACACTGGTGTTTAACTGTGTTTACCATGTTACCTATATATTTAAAAAGCAATTGCTTTAGGAGACAGCAGACTTGAACAACACATTACATCAAATGGATTTAAATGGATATTCAGAGAGTTTCACCCCAAAGCAGCAGAATGTACATACTTTTCAAGTGCACATGAAAATTTTCTAAGATAGACCACATGTTGGGACACAAAACAAGTCTCAATAAATTTAAGAAGATTAAAATCATATCAAGTATCTTCTATGACTACAACACTATGAAACAAGAAATCAAACACAAGAACACTGAAAAACACACAAAGACATAGAAGCTAAATAACATTTTATTTAACAATGAATAGGTTAACAATGAGATGAAGAAGAAATCAAAGGACACTTTGAAACAAATGAAAATGAGGACACAACAATTCAAAATCTGCAGGACAATGGGAAAGCAATCCTGAGAGGAAAATTTATAGCATTACAGGCCTAATTCAATAAACAAGAAGAAGCTCAAATAAACAATGTAATTTCACACTTAAAGAAATTTGAAAAGGAACAACAAACAAAACCTAAAGTGAGTAGAAGGAAGGAAATAATAAAAATTAGAGCAGAAATAAATGAATAGAGCCTAAAAATAATACAAAAGATCAATGAATCCAAAAGCTGTTCTTTGAAAAGATATACACGACTGACAAACTTTTAACCAGACTCATCAAGAAAAAAAGAGAAAGGACCCAAACAAATAACATCAGAAACAAAATAGGAGAAATAAAACTGATACCATAGAACAAAAAAAGATTGTAAGAATATATTATAAACAATTATATACCAACAAACTGGATGACCTAAATTGAATGGATAAATTCTTAGAAATAATCTTCCAAAAGTAAACCAAGAGGAACCGGAGAATCAGAGTAGACAGATTACACCTAGTGAAACTGAATCAGTAATAAAAAAACCTCCCAACAAACAAAAGCCCTGGACCAGATGACTGTACAGGTGAATTTTACCAAACATCGTGAGAAGAACTAACACCTCTCCCTCTCAAACTATCTCACAAAACTCAAGAGAAGGGAAGGCTTCCAAACTCACTTTACAAGGCCAGCATTATCCTAATTCTTAAATCAAATAAAGACACTACAAGAAAAGAAAATTATAAACCAATATCCTTGATGAACATAGATGCTAAAAGTCTCAACAAAATATTAGCAAACCAAATACAGTAATCCATTAAAAAGATTATACACCATGATCAGGTGGAATTTATTCCAGGAAAGCGAGGTTGGTACAACCTTCACAAATCTATAAATGAGATTCACCACATAAAATGAATGAAGGATAAAAACCACATGACCATATAAAGAGATGCAGAAAAAGCTTTTGAAAAAATCTAAGGCTCACTTATGATCAAGACTCAGCAAACTGGGGATAGAGGAAACATACCTAAACGTAATAAAGGCCATAAAGGCCATATATGACAAACCCACTGCCAACATCATACTCAAGGGCAAAAACTACAAGTGTTGCCCTTAATATCAAGAACAATACAGGGATGTCTGCTTTTACTTCTCATATTCAACATAATCCCGGAAGTCTTAGCCACAGCAATCAGATGAAAAGCAGAAATAAAAAGCATCCAAATTGGAAAGGAAGCAGTAAAACTGTCCTCATAACTGTCCTTATTTGCAGATGACATGATACTATACATAGAGAACTCCAAAGATTCCACCAGCAAACTACTACATCTGAGAAACAAATTCAGCAAAGTAGTAGGAGACAAAAGTAATATCCAGAAATTAGTTGCATTTTTATGTGCCAGTAATAAACTAACAGAAAGGGGAATAGAAAACAATGTCATTCACAATTCCTTCAAAAAAGAATAAAACACCTAGAACTAAACCTAACCAAGGATATAAAAATCCTGTACTTGGAAAATTATAAAATGCTAAAGAAAGAAATTAAAGAAGATACAAATAAGTGGAAGCACATACCACATTAATGAATAGGATGAATTAATACTATTAAAATGTCCATACCACCCAAAGCAATCTATAGATTCAACTAAATTTCTATCAAGATTCCAATGATAGATTTCACAGAACTAGAACAGATATTTCAAAAAAATTATATAGAACCACAAAAGGCCCTGCATAACAACAGCAATCCTGAGAAGAAGAACAACATTGGAGGAATTACACTACCTAATATCAAAACATAGTACTCAAAACAACTTGGTACTGGCATAAAATGCACATATAGATCAATGGAACAGAACAGAGAGCCCAGAAATAAACCCACACCTCAACAGTCAATTAATATTCAACAAAGGAAGCAAGCACATACAATGAGCTAAAGATAGTTTATTTAAAAATGGTGCTGGGGAAATTGGACAGCAATTTATGCTGTCCACTTTATATATGCATACAAAGGAAACTAGGCCAAATTCTTACACTACACACCCAAATAAATTCAAAATGGTTCAAAGACTTAAATGTTACGCCCCAAATCATAAAAATCCTAGAAGAAAACACAGGTAGCAGAATCTTGGACATTGCGCATAAAATTTTTTTATCAGCTATAGCTCCCCAGGCAAGGTAAACAAAAGAAAAAATAAATGAGACTACATCAAACTAAAAATTTTTGCACAGCAAAGGAAATCATCAATAAAAAGAAAAAGACAACCCACAGAATGGAAGAAGATAGTTGCTGATATAAGGAGTTAATGTTCAAAATTTATAAAGTACTTATAAAATTCGACACCAAACAAACCCAAACAATCCAATTACAAAATGGGAAAAAGATCTGAATAGACATTTCTCCAAAGAGAATGTACAGATGGCCAATACACGTATGAAAAGCTGCTCAACATTGCTAGTCATTAGAGAAATGCTAGTTAAAACCACAATGAAATACCATCTCACATCTGTCAGAATGCCTATTATCAATAAATAAACAAAAACAAGTGCTGGTGAGGATGCAGAGAAAAGGGAACCTTTTTGCACTGTTGGTGGGAATACAGACTGGTGGAGCCAATATGGAAAGCAATATGGAGATACCTCAAAAAATTAACTAATTAATCTGTCCTTTAATCCAGAGATCCCACTTCTAGGAGTGTATCTGAAGGAACCCAAAACACTGTTTAGAAAGAATGCAAGCACCCTTACATTCACTGCAATGTTATTTATAATCACCAAGATATGAAAGTAGCCCAAGTGCCAATTAATAGACGAGTTGATAAAACAACTATGGGAAATTTTACACAAAGAAATTCTACTTGGCCATAAAAAAGGAAAAAAAATTACCCTTTGCAACAATATGGATGGACCTAGAGAATATTATGCTAAGTGACATAAGCCAGTCATTGAAAGACAAATACCTTATTACTTCATTTATATGAGGAATCTAATGAAAAAAACTGAACTAACAAGAAAAACAGACAGACTCATAGATCAGGAGCAGATGACAGCTAGCTGGGCAGGGGAGGTTAGGGGGTGAAGAGATTTAGCAAAAAGGTAAAAGGTCATGGACGTGGACAGCAGTGTGTTTATTGCTAGAGGAAATGGATTTAAGGGGACTAAATGGTAAAGGAAAACATACAATAAAGATTAAATCAAAAGAAAAAATACCCATCAAGAAAGAGGAAAAGGCAATTGCATGGTATACATCTCATGCAGAAATGGAAGACAGAAAATGAAGACTGGTCATTTTCCCTTAGTCCTAGTGATAATTAATATGATATCATTTGCTCCTGTTTTGGCTTATAACTATAATTCTAAATATTTTTGTTGTTATTTCCTAATGTTTGAACCCACTCTTGAGACTCTCAGGCTAGCCTGATACCCACTACACACTTTAACTGCTTTCTGCCAAATCACAGAGATATATATCCAACTACTCCAGTCATGAATATTCTCTATGTTTTCCCTGTATTAGAATGACTCCTTTCATGTGCTATCTTTTGTATAAATTTGCTGTTTGAGTTGACATAGTGAAATCCCTTAGTTAGACATTAAGCCCTAACATGTCAAACTGTCCTTTTTAATCCCAAAACCTGAATGGTACCATACATATTGGAGGTGAAATATTAGAAGAGGGAGAGAACAGGATTACGCCCACAGAGATACAACTGCCAAAATGACTCTACCATCGGCAGTTATGGTAGTACAAGTTAATATAACTCTCTACACCCTAATTAATCACATTAAAAAGGTAGAAAATGGGAGAAGTGGGTGGGTGGGTACTAACACCTAATAAATTGGGAACAAAGTATTTGCTTAAAAGCGCTTAGCTATCAATCTTACTTCACTGACATAAAACTCTAAAACATGTGAAGGTGTTCATAGGTCTGGTCCATTCTGGGAGTTCCCAGGCCTACCACATTGTTTTAATTTGTGATTATAATTTTAGAATGTTTATCATTTCCATGACTGCACTCACCAGGATTTCAATATCCCATTGCGATCTCCACCAAACCCCAATCAGTAATCACAGCTCTCAGATCCAATTTGACTATCCCCCAAAATGCAGAGCAGAAAACCTGGGCATCACAACACAGAGCTCTGCTTTGTGTTTTCCAGACATCCAGAGGGTAAAGCATCTGTTAAACTGGGAGAAAAATTCAATGGGAGATGAGAATACCATTTTTGTTTGATTTTAATTTAGATGTTCTTTCCTAGCACAGATTAAAATTGACAGTTCTATTTTATTTAACTAGGTAACAGCCTGAATAGCTGAATTTAAGTAAGGCTTCTTTAAGAATGCTCTGTCAAATTTCGAAGCTCCGAAATTCATCCAGCGATGCCACAGTGGAGGTTGGAGAGCTCAGACCCCTACTAGGCACTCAATAAATATCTGACAACAATTGACTAAACAGCAGATGCAGTTCAATGATTAAGTTCCACACACCTCTTATGCTGTATCAGTAACAAACAGCTGTTTACTTACTTTTTCAAAAAACACCAACTTCAACACTAATACGATGACCACAGAAATAGCAAGTCGTTGTCTGAAAACTTCATGTTAGGTTTTCAGTTTAAAAATGGCATCTGGCTAGTAGTCTCTGATCCAAACTTTTCAACTTCTCCATGGATGCCCAGACAGGAAAGGAGAAAACAGGTTTTTTTAAAAATGTAATAATGTTAAAATCAAGTCACTAAACTTATGGCCAAAAACAACGGGAAACTGTAAGTGACAAAAGCCATAGGGCTACATTGGTAAACCTAATTAATTAAACCGTGTTTTCTGCTCTAGCCTGTGAAACAAAGGAAACTTATTGCTCTGTTCTTGAAAGTAGGTAGAAATTGGTTCTAATTCACAGCTGATTTCTTAATCAGAAGGCAGCAGACCTGTGCTCAACGCTGTGGATGCTTTCTGGAGGAGGCCAAGGTATTTCACACCCATTTCCTAACTATACGCAGGCCACTGCTAGAAGTTCTGTCATAATTTGTACAATGCAATTTGCCTTCTGGTCGCGTCATAGCAATGAGGTGACAAATCTGTCCGATGCAAAGAACCCTTAGCGAGACTGTAAGTCACACACATGCTTCCTGAGTGCAAAAGCCCGTTTGAAACAATAGGGTGAAAATAAATAACATTTGGTGACATTGGAAAAACAAGTTTTCCAACAGAGAATACAAAGATTATCTTGAAATTAAAATGAAAACTGTTTGTACTTGGAAAAGATTTTATAGTGTTACCTTAAAAATGCTAGAAAACCTTCTTTGTTGTCCTCAGTGGGTTGTAAGGAGGTCTGACAGCTATGAAACAAGAGCAAGAAGCAGGAGGAGTGAAACACAAAGGGAAGCAAGCAGAGATTCTCTGGACTAAAAAGTTAGCTGTTTGTCTTGAGGAAAGATGAAAATTAAATCTAAAAACACCCAGTAAGTCAGTAAGTAAATCATTTGCAGGAAATCATCATCAAAGATCTAAAGTAGATAATGCAGAGGAAATAGACAAGGAGGAAATGTTATCAAAGAAAATATAAGATATATGAAAAGACAGAGAATGGAAGTCTGATATAAAAAGTATAAATGTTTGTGAGGAATGTGCCAGAAATGTGAGACAGAAGAATAGTTCAGGATATAATTAGAAAGAGTTCTAACACGATGTATACAAAAGAATGTCACTCCAAAACTGATGAGAAAAGTCTAAATTTTTTAACTCTCTAGGAAGTTGATGTTACTCAGATATAAGGTAAATTTAATGTCGAGGGCAACAACTCTTTCATGAGCTAGAGTGACTCTGTAGAATAATAGAGGCGTCATATAGTATAAGGTGTATTTGCCCCCATTCTGCAACTCTTTTCTTCAGGCATTTACCATGGGAAACAGTGGGCACAGGGCAAGAGGAGTGAATGAGCTGCCCTTGTGGCACAGGCCTGGAGGGAGGATTAAGAGTGAAGTGTTCATATTTAGAGAAGCACGTCAATGACTCGGGCTGTGCAGGAATGCAAGATGCTGATCAGGTGCCCCCGGGGGGGATACAAAATCAAAAACTGTTACCAGAAGTAAGGGCGGGAAATACATTCACAGCCAAGATTCCTTACCAACCCAAGAAAGAGTTTGCATGGCATAAGTGGAGGAGCAGGAAACACACTGACCCTGGGGACTCTGTACCATACATGGAGAGTTTGTCTGCCAGCTGTGGAGGACCAGACAATGAGGGAAAGTGTTGTTCCTAGTCTCGGGCACACAGGTCCTACTTAAGTCTGACAGAAAAGCACTTAACTGTCCGCCCCCCAAAACAAGTCTGACATTGAATAAAATGCATCAGCAACCTATCACATCTAAAGGGCCGTGAGTGAGGACTCCCTCTGTGGCACAGGTGTGCAGGACCTGGTGAAAGTAATGGATGCTGTAGTGAGTTAAACCTTCCAGCACTCTCATATTCACTGTTCTGGGTTTATTTGTGTCCTCTCACCCCAAGATTTGTATTTTGCAAATATAACCCTTATATCTCAGAAGTGAACCTTATTTGAAAATAGGTTCATCACAGATGTGTTTAGCTAAGATAAGGTCATATTGGAACAGGGTGGGTCTTTAATCTAACAGGCTTGGTGTTCTCATAAAAGGAAGAAATTGGAGACAGACACCTACACAGAAAAAATGCCACATGACTTTTGAAATTATGCAGCCACAAGCCAAAGACTTACCCAGAAACTAGAAAACATGCCTAGAATAACCTTGCCAATACCTTAATATCAGACTTTTAGCGTCCACTTCCAGATTTGTGAAACAGTAAAATTCTGGGGTATATTTGAGCAACTCCATTTGTGATACCTGCTTACAGAAGCTCTTGGATACTAATCTATACACACAATGAACAAAGTAGAACTATCCCACTGATGGAGGCATTTGGACCCCAGGGCATATTAAAGGTAACTATCACCAACCACAAAACCCTAACATAGCTCATCTACTGATTAGATTAACACAACCAACCATAGTAATGGCCTGAGAAGTAGTACGCCCATTTCCAGCCATAAATACTTTTACTTCAGATTCCGCTGTTGTTTTACAAGTATTATCCAGCAATCAAATAGTATGAGACACTTGGAAAAGTAGCAAAAAAACAGCTGTCAAGAAGTAAAACAGACCGTAGTACCAAACGAAAGAGGTGGGATGCGGAGACAGGCGGGACGGAGGAGATGTGGTGGGGTGAAAATGGAGAGGGCTGGACTTGAACAACAATAAAAAAAGATAGATTGAACCAGAACTATCATATAAGTTTACTATTATTAATATCTAAATAATGTAATAGAAAATGGTAAAATTCATAAATAGATAGGGAATTTCAGAGACAAATAGAATCTATTGAGGGAAAAAGAGTCAAATGGAAACACTAGTAAAAAAAAATACTAGAGAATAAAGAAATCTATCAATAGACCTATTATAAAACTGGACATAGCAGAGGGAAAAATCACTGAATTTGAGATACATCAATAAAAATTATCCACACTGAAACTTAAAAAAATAGCATATAAGACCTGGGAAAATATCAAAGGCCATAAAACATACACATGTTTGAAATCCAGGTAAGACAAAAGAGAAAAAGCAAGAAAAAATACATGAGGATATAATGACTGAGAATTTTCTCAGGTAAGAAATTTTAAAAATCTATAAATTCAAGGATCTCACAGAACCCCAAGAAGCATAAATAGATGAATACAAAGAAAACATACCTGAGCACATCATAAACATTACTGAAAACTGAAATAAATAGAAAATCTTAATGAGCAACAGTAGAGAGTAAAGATGACAGAAGAGAAGGGAAAAGAAGGGAAGGGAAGGGAAGGGGAGGGGAGGGGAGGGGAGGGAGGACAAAGGAAAAGAAAGAGTATCATGAGCATATGTGTGATGTAGTCTTTCCTATAAGTCAGCCAGGCAACTGCTCTGGCAGCCGGGAACCAAGGAATAGACAGAGTCACAGGAGGTAATTGTGCAATATACTCAGCTTTTGCTGAATACAGGTCCACTCAAAGTAGAGCATCAACATACATTAATATCCTCCTCACACTCTAACAATCTAAGAAAAATATGACACACACACAGAGCAATCAATGGACAATAACAAACGTGAGTCTCATAGTCACAGTCAGCAGGCCTGGGAGACAGCACAGCGGGAAAGGGAGTATCAGCCTCTTGCAAGGAAGGATCTCCAGAGCCAGGTGGGCAGCGGGGCAGACAAAGTCCTCAGTCCAGAGGGCAGAGCCACTGGTGGCCGATGCCGAGGGAGATCAGCATGGCGTGGAGCAGCACTCTGGGGTGTGGAGGCCGCCTCAGCAGTGGTCTGGAACCTGCCTCAGTTATACCTTAAAAGTGTGTATTCCACCCTTCTGGGCCTTCTTGTTAAATGCCTTGACACCCCTGACAGCAAGTGTGGAATTTCCCCAGGAGCCTATCTATCGGTGGTCCTGCTTTGCAGACAGGGCTGTTCTGATCACATGTGCAGATATCGTAGGTGTATCTCCTTGCCGGACATGTCTGCTCTGACTTAGGTAGTTTCCCTCTTGAACCAAAGTGTCACGGCTGACTTACAGCCATGTTGGTTGATATGAGTGACTCCACTTTGATTTATATACTTTATGCCATCTTGACCGTACCAATGCCATTTTGTTGGTACTGCTCCCCACAAGGAGGAGAAAAGGAATGACAGAAAATAAAGAAAGGGAAAAAAGATGTACCTAGTGTTAGAAGTAGACATGTTCCTTTTAAATATATATGAAACTTTCACCAATATAAACAATAATCAGAACCATAAATCTATTGAGATGTCAAAGTGTTAAAATTATAATATGTCATGTGAACTAAAACAAAACATTATAGGGGAAACTGAAATATCTTCAAACAGTTGGAATTTAATCAACATACTTCCCAACAATCCATGAGGCAAAGAACAAATCACAACAGAATTTAGAAAATACATTGAACTATATTTCACTCAATGAAAACACTATTTAGAAAAATATGTGAGATGCAGCAAAACCAGTTTTGAGTGATATTTATCCATTAAATTTCTATGTCAGAAAATTAGGCCTTAAATCAATGATCTAAGATTCAACTTAACAAAAATAAGGAGAAAAGACAGGAAATAAAACCAGAAATAGGAACAAGGAAGTATATAAGGAGGAAAAAACAATGAAATAGAAAAAAAGAAGAAACACAATCAAGAAAATCAATAAAGCCGAAGTTGATTCTTTTAATATATCACTAAAGTTGATAAATCTCTAGTCAAATGAGTTTTTGAAACTACCAATATTGGGAGTAAAAGAAGTTATATCAGTATTGATCCTGTGGATATTAAATAGAAGGTAAGGAAATACTGGGAATAAATTTATTCCACTAAATTCAACGTCTTAGATGATATGGTAAAATTCCTTGATTAACACAAACAAATAGAGCATACTAAACAAGAAGTGTGGCTGAGTTTCCTGTGACACTCAGTGTTTATACTATCCATCTGTTACAAAAATGGCCCAAATTATTTACCTATCTCTATAGATCAATAATAGCCTTGCCATTCATCAGGTGATTTTGTTGTATCCTTCCTTCCTTACTCTGAGGTCAGCCATGTGACTTGAAATTTTAGTCCAAATAACTGAGAACTATGTCTAAATATAGTCATGTCCAAAAGTCCATATACTATATGCCCCTCAACTAGAAATTTCTGCCAGGTAAAGCAGAAAAAACATTTGTTTTTTCTTTATGCCTCAGGTGAAATATTAATTCCTATGGAAAACCTTATCTGCCTCTCAACTACAAACATTAGGTCCCTGTATTATGTAATTCCCTATTTATCCCACACTTTGTAGCTCAAAACAACGTACAGTTCTGGAGGTCAGAAATCCAAAATCATTTTCAATGAGTTAAAATCAAGGTGTCACCTGGATTCTAAAAGAGGTTCTAAGGAACAATCTGTTTTATTGCTTTTTCCAGCTTCTAGAAGCCACCTACATGCCTTGGCTCATGCCTCCTTTCTTCCTTCACTTCAACTGCTTGCTTCTATGGTCACATCTTTTACTAGTGTCTCTGATCTCCTCTTTTTATAAGGGTCCTTTTGATTGCATTAGACTTACTGGGATAATTCAGGACAATCTCCCTATCTCAAGATTCTTAACTTAATCATATCTACAAAGAGTCCACTTTGCCATAAAAGATAACATTCAAAGGTTCTAAGGATTAGGGTATAGACCTCATTGGGAGACCATTATTCATCCTTCCATAGCCACCATTATATGCTCCAATATACATCCTGTTAAGTATTTTCATAATCAAAAGCATGTAAGTCTTTGCAAAATCAAGATTATTTGTAATAACTTATTTAATATTTACTTTTTTTCTTTTGGCTCTACTCTTTATGAGTACATTGAAAAAAACATGCCCAGCATAAAAAGACTGGGTATTTTTTGAAAATTCTGACTTCTATATTTTGGAGTCCTGAAAATATTTTCAAATAACAAAAATAAACATTTTTAGTACATTTCATGAAACCTGTGTTCTTAGACAACCATTGCCCCTTTCACACTCGCAGATTTGTGCCTATCTTTTGACGTCAGTCTCACAATACAAGTGGGTAGAGCCCTGTCAAATGTAAATATGACAAAGAAAATGTACAAATTATCAGAGATGATTTTAAGTTGGGGGTGGTTTTTAGTTTACTAAGGGAGACCTGAGTGTCCCAGATAGCAACATTAGACATTAACTTTTAACTCATAGAATTTTATGGCAGCAAGGGTAATGGACAAGAGCATAGAAATAGGAAGAGAATATCACAGAATGCTCTAGATCCATGCTTCTTAAACTATTCTTAATGAGGAAATAGTTGTATTTTTTTAATTACTAACTTGTCATAGCTAGAGCTTTAAAAGATGTAACAGTTATAAAAAGTTAAAATATGCATGAAATAAAACACCAAATTCCACTGACATAGGGAAAAAATTGCAAAAGTATACATGTTCATTGACTGTACAAAAGTGGTAATGTAGGGAATCAGTATTATACTCTCACATTTTTATCATTCAAATTGTACATTTGAATGATACAAAAAGTTGTGAGTGAAATGGCTGTTTTCTATGTTAAATATCTTGATAAACATTTTGATGAATGCCAGGCATATTGATACTTAAAGTATTTAATATGACAAATGAGCTTGCTTCTTGCTTGTTAGTTTATCTAAACTAGATGAGATTGATGACTTACTTGGGATAATACATATCTATGTGGTGTTTATACCTTGTCTTAATAAAATGGGTAGAAAAGCTAGTCTCAGAGAGGTTTGTGGAATTAAATGTAAATTGAAATTTAAAGTAATTTCAGTCAATCTCAGAATGTTCATTTTTAACTTTTATTCAAAATGAAGTAAGTTACGCTGCTTTTCAAAATTCATAGTCAATTGTTCATCAGTTGATTACAACAATTACAACAATTTATTTGGTAAAAATAATTATTACTTTTAAATTATTTTATGGTTAAAGGAAAAATTCTAGATTTCTAGTTTGCCCATATATGAATTTTATTCTGTATTATTTGTTTATAATATAATATTGTGCAGGTAATCTCAAATTCGCTCATCTGCCAGAAACAATTCTGGTAAAATATATAAATATGGCTTGACTGTGCGGCTTGAACATCTCATTTTCACTAATTTTTGATTGACTTCATTCTACATGTTATAAAACAAGCAAATTTTCTTGCAGTTTCACCATTTTTAGTTAACTTTCATCAGATCTTTTGCTTTTGAACATGATCAACAGTAAGTTAATCATGACTATTTTAGAGTCTTACGTCCACTCTACATAGCTTTTGTTTTACACTTCCTTGAAAATACTTGCAAATCAGCTACAGAGCAGAATGCTTTGTGTTCAAATAAGGACTGTCTTAGAGACCCTCAAAAAATGACTTTCCAAGTACCCTGGGGCACAGATTTCACATGGCATTGTTTAAATAACTGAGATCATACCACTGGACTGTGCCAGGATTCTTAGAATTCTAGTGTAGAAGCAGATGTGTTCACGACACTGTTAATCTCAAACAATCAGAAAAAGAACCAGTTACATAGGAATGAATGAAATGTTGAAGAATGATTATGGTTTTTACTTGGAGTATTGCTGATACTTTAGTGTCTTATTTTCCACACATAAAGAATTTCCTTTTTTTCTCTTATATTCTCTATAAACCCTAACAATCTAGTTGACTGTGTTCTTGTAAACACAAGTGAACCATTTATCCTCTCTCTAGTGGATCACTCAAGATTTTGGAAACTCTATTGGTTAAATATTTTGATTTCATGGTGATATAGTTTTTGCTTAAGTTCAATAAAATTCCACCTTCTTTTATTAACAAGATATAATTGGAAACACTGTTTTTTAATTATTTTATTGTTCAATTACAGTTGTCTACATTTACCCCCACCACTCCCTCTCCACCCCAGCCATCCCCCCCTCTTTTCCTTGCTTCCAACCCTGTTGGTTTTGTCCATGGGTTCTTTTTCTCCCCCATTTTTTTTATTTAATTATTTTTCAAGTACAGTTTTCTGTCTATTACTCCCATCCCATCCCGCCCTCCGTGCTCCCCCTCCTCCCGTTTTCACCCTGCTCAGTTGTTGTCCATGTGTCCTTTATATATGTTCCTCTAAATTCCTCCCCTATTTCCCCTGAAATTCCCTCCCCTCTCCCCTCTGATCACTGTCAGCCTGTTCTCTATTTCAGTATCTTTGGTTACATTTTACTTGCTTGTTTGTTTTGTTGTTTAGCTTCCTATTAAAGGTGAGACCATATGGTATTTGTCCTTCAACACCTGGCTTATTTCACTCAGCATAATGCTTTCCAGTTCCATCCATGATGTTGCAAAAGGTAGGAGCTCCTTCTTTCTTTCTATGGGTCCTTTATAGTTGCTCCGGAAAACCCTTCCCCTCTTTTCCCCATTACCCCTCCCACCTGCCCTCTGGTTACTGACAGATTGCTCTTAATTTCAATGCCTCTGTTTATATTTTGTTTGCTTGCTTGTTTTGTTGATTAGGTTTTGACTGAACTGTCCTATTTGAAAATGATGCTTTCAATCAGATGTGAGCAGATATTTTTAAGGAGTTAAAATTGCCTTTATAGAGCCAATACAAAAAAAAAATTCTGTTGAAAAAACTAGTAATGTACCTAGCTTACAGCTCTCCCAGACTTGCAGTTCAATAAGGAAGGACATTTCCTTGTAGGCATATGAAACAGCATACATTATGGACATTTAGAAGAGAAAAATTCATCCAAATTTCACTGCGGGTGAAATATGATGGTAAGATCTTGACTTGGCTTCCAAGCTTCAAAATATTCTTTATTTGACATTATCTTTGACAAATGAGTAATGACTACAGGGGAAAATTTTGTATTTCAAAGGAAAACTATCACTCAGTTGTGCAGGTTACCATATTCTGATCATTGTTTCTTACGTATCCAAAATGTGTTTATTGGGATTTTGATTCAGGTGCTTTTAGTGCTGTTTCATTCTGAAGGACCATCCTTCTTTAAGCTTTGCTTTTTCTCATGGATGCTGACAGAGGACAGTGGAGCAGTCAACGCGCAAAACGAGTGTTTTTTCATGGGTGAAGATGGCAACGAATTTATAGCATCTTGGGCATTTCACACCCATGAAGTAGGAACTGGGGCTCTGCACCACACTTTTTGTCCTGTGCTTTCTCTTCTCTCCTGGAGATGAATAAGGGAGGTCCTCAGTGAAAGGCGTGCTGTGCTGGGGGGGAGACCATCACCACCAGAAACGCTACTCTGATCCTATTAATTCTTTCTGAGCTATCTTGCATTGCTCTGAAAATTATAAGCATTTGATGGCCATAAAAATTAGCTTTGTTAGCTACATGTAAATTAGACTAGGTCTTTTCATGTGGCACACACTGTCAACCCTTATAATGTTTTGATTTTTTTTTAGTTACCTTTAATATCTGGTTATACATCAACTATTGTTTCCAATTGTCCCTTTCCTTCCCAACTTGGTATTATCAATGGCTGAAATCTGACTGACTAAATTTTTATCTGAACTCTAGATTGCCATGTAGCAGGCCGTGTCTCTCAACATCTGGAGAAGGACTGTGAACTAAATTTGAGAGACTTGAAGATTGATGCATGGGTCAGATTTATCCCTGGACAATCTGCCATCTGGATTATCAGGAAGTCTAATAAAATGTTCAGGTCATGCATGATCTTAGAAAAGAGATAACTGAACAATACCACCAGGAATATAAACACCTTATTAGCATTACAAAAAAAATATGGTATACACATATGGTACACAATGCAATACTACTCAGCAGAAAGGAAGGAGCTCCTACCCATCACATCAGCATGGATGGAACCAGAGAGCATTATGCTGAGTGAAATAAGCCAGGTGGTGAAAGACAAATACCATACAATCTCACCTATAAGTGGATCTTAATCAACAGAACAAACAAGCAAGCAAAATATAACCAGAGACACTGAAATAAAGAATAAACTCACAATAAACAGAGGGGAGTAGGGAAAGAGATAATGAGGGAAAATAGAGGAAGGGCCATCAAGTAACACGTATAAAGGACACATGGACAAAGCCAAAAGGGGTAGGTTTGAAGGTGAGAGGCAGGGATGGGTAGACTAGGTGGGTGTGGTGGAGAAAAAATGGAGAGAACTGTACTTGAACAACAATAAAAAATATATCAATTTAAAAAAGAAATATAACAGTTTATGCTGTAAAACTGAAAGATTTTTACCCACCAACCTCTTGAAATTCACTGTCCTGGATACTTTCTAGGGTTCAACTTCTGTATCTATACTTTAATACAACCTTTTACATGAATATCCTTCTTTTTTATTTTAAACATTCCTCTTTTAAGATGCTTGAACCTAACACAACTGACTTTTGCCAAAATCCCTCAACAGATGGTTTAACTGACTATACAGAACAATGACAACAAAAGTCCTAGGGACTTTACTTCTTAGAACCTGCTTTGCCCACTGTGGGTCATTTTGTGTTCTGTAAAACAACTTACTGCAAAGAACCACCCTTCCACGTATGACTTAGGTAAGAGTCCAGGATGCGCCCCCCACCTCTTTAGCTATGACACGCCTAGATACAGACCAAATTCCCAGTCTTTGTCTAACTCATAATTAACTGAACTACATATACTCACTGAGCAAGTTAGAAAACATATCTGTTAAGTTTACTTGAGTAAACTTTAGTTCAGTTTCTTTCCTCCCTTCAAAACATACGGTAGTGAACTTGACCCATGCCTACCCTGATCCTGCACTGGAATGTAGGCTGATCTTTTAACAGCCCCTCTGAGGAATCAAGAATGAGTGGATCTCAAGAAAAAACATTTTTCACTATCAGTCTGATCACACCACCACTCATCCCCTTCTCCTTATTTAGTCTTTTTTAGTCTTGTTACTCATCTTTGTTTATTTTTTTTCTGCCTGACTTTGGAGACTTGTATGTTGCATGGTCAGAGAGTTCTCTCTATTGCAAGAGTCTCCCTCTCCTATTGCAACAGTGCTATACCTTCTATTTCAATCATTCTCTTAATAAAGCTTCTTTTTACCTAAGCTTAAACCTTTTTTTTATGATATCATTCTGCAACATTTAGAAAAGTTTTTTTTCTCTTCTTAATAAAGTAGATCAGTGAAGAATATTTTCTCACCTGGAATTCAGGAGTAAAAGTAAATGATATAAATGTGCCTTCCTAATTTTACATAATAATGTTAAACTATAAATTAAAGGTCAGGCTTAATTAATTCACTAAAAAAATGCAGAAATTAAAACACATTAAAAAACAAACAAATGATACTCTTCCTTTCTAATTTATATAACTTTTTGAGTTATACTTTACAAACTAACTTTAAAATACCAGATGTTGAATTGTGACCCACTAAACATTAGCATCTCACTCCACATCAATTTACAAGGTGAATGCCAACCAAACTGGTCTACACCTGTTCAATGAAGTAAATTTACTGATCACATGCTTGTTGTACACAGTTGGTTGTAAAATTGCTCTAAAATATTCCAAACTCTTCTTCTCAATTTCTGCATTTAGCTTTACATGTACCAGTAACAAATACTTTGCAGGCCATCCCTGCAAGTCCATAGCACTCACTATGAATTCATAGGCCTTAGGGTTTGCTTTTAAGGCAGAGCCTGATAATTTTGTCGTTATCACAATAATGGTTGGATTTTGAACTAAGGTTCCTTATTGTTCAACTGAGAAAGCTTTCCTATTCCCCTTTATGAAACATGGAGTCTTCAATAAGGCAAGCAGTTATTAGATAAGATGTCCACATTCAGGTTGGGCATTAAAAGTCCTCTTAGTTTCACTAATGACTAAATGAAATTACTACCTACAGGTTTATAACCACCCAATTTTTAAATATTCATTTTCTAAATTATTTTACTGAGATAAATGGATATGAAGATCAATGGATGAATTCCTAACTCACTCCAAGTTAGGTTTGTTACTAAATTTCTTTTTTGCATTTTTTCTTACTGTTTTAATGTAATCTTTAAGTTCACTTGATATTATTATCTCATTTATATTTTTCTTCAACATCTGAAAATTATAATCAACTGATAAGAAATTAATAAAAATATCAAAGATAAAGAATTTTCTGCACAATCAACTTTGAAAATCCTACTATCTTATTTTCAATATTATTTTTTATTTCAGTTCTGAACGATAGGCTCAAATAATTTAACATACGTGATATATATGGTTGTTTTACTAACAAGAAATGTACTTGAAATATGTGAATGTTATTTAGTGCATGGACACAGCATTTAACAAAACAAGAATTTCAAAAAGTCATGTGAGTACATTACCCAGCACAGAGAGGGTATATTAACATGGAAAAGCAGATTGTTGAACTCACGGCCCATTTTTTCACTAAACAACAGATTTGGTGGCCACATTGAGACTGAATTAACATTTTTCCTAATTCTTGATAAATTAAACCAAAGTTAGAAAGCATTTCATTGTTCACAAAATATTCATTGAGTGAAGTTGTATGTAGATTAAAGTACCCTCAAACTATTTCTCCCAGTTACCCCCTCTTTTTCTTCCCAGTCCTCCTTATGAAGCTGCGGCCACAAAATCTAAAACCGCAGAATAAACAGTAAGCAAAGAAAAAGTCTCCTATCCAGTCTCATGAGTTCCTCATTGATAAACAAAATTAAAAGTCATGAACTACAATTCTCTCATATCTACACTGTGCACAAGCCAAGAATTTATTCATAGTCTGCATATTTGGTTTTGTTCTACTGCTTAGCGAAACATCTGCAGCACCTACAACATAGTAATTGTTCTTTCATTAATACATAATTAATATTATGCATCATCCTGAAATATCATTCCATAAAAGATTTTTGGCAATGGCTTCTTCTGCTTTCTCTTAGATAGCAATATTTGTCATTAATATTGTCACTGACTATACAGTTTTCTAAGCTGTTTTTGCTATAAAGAGTAAAACCTTAAATGCATCTGCTACATTTTGTCTTTTCTGCACCTTCGGTAACCACATTAATCAATTTTACTGCATGGGAATCATTTCATATATGTGGGAAAAAAATCTCCCTTAATTTATTGGATCAAGAATAAAAGAATCAATGGCTCTAAAATAGGGTCCTATGTTCACAGATGCCCCTTGTCAAATGACAATTTCCAATTTATGGCTTCTAGCTCCCTCCAGCCCCTGACCATGCCAGGAACAAACACCAACACCACTGCCACCACCATCACCACGATCGCTACCACCCCACCAGACAACCTGGTGTCTCAGGGTACTGGGGGAGTGTAGAACATGACTCCAACTGTAGGATGGTCCGTTGGTCAGTCACAGATAATGCGATATTTGGAACTGAGCAAAACTAAAGCAGCCTCCTTAGGTTACAGGACAATTTCACTGGTGTTCAAGTCAGCGGGCTGCAGTTCATCCATTGGTGGACCCACCCATGGTAAACAAAAACAATAGGTCAGCAGTTAGCCAAGACCCATGCAGGCATCTGGTATTTAAAATGTAGGTATTTTCTGCCTAACATAAGATCAAGGGCTTTTATCTCTTTTTTCTATCCTCACTTCCATTTCCTTTCTTTGACCTCTTCTTGCTTTTTCTCATTCCCTGTCTCCATGTCTTCCCTTCCTCTTCTTTTTTTTCTCTCTTCTTCCATTGCTATATCATCTTAGTCTTTTTGTTGATGATGACGACGTGGGTGCTTTACCTTACTTATGTGGTCCAGGAGAGTGGAATATTCCTCAGGGTACAACACAGAGACTTCATAAGGAAGCAGAGGGAGCACATCCATTAATCTTTCAAGAAATAATCCTGTCAGACATGTGTGCCTCTGTTTGACAAAGCTTCGTAACAGGAAAAAAAACGGTGAATGGTGGTAAATTAATCTCCAGTCATATATAATTCATTTTTTAGATATTCATACATGTGCTTCTTATTTGCACTTTTCTTTTCCTGCTGCATGTGTGAAATTATGACACTTGCAGATTGATGTGTCCCAGCATATACAAATTTGCATTCCTTATTCGCTGCTGGAGACCGATTCACTCTTTGTTTATGATGTTATTTTGGGTTGTACTATTTACGTTACTCTTTTCATCAATTTTTATGCTCCATTGAAGCACATTTTAGTCATAGGTCCATTTTTGAGAATTGGGGATATAATGCCACACAAGCATAAAAACATTTACAAATTTAATAATGTTAACAACAGCATGAAAATGGCATATTAGGTGAGACAAACTGCATCCTATTAGCAAAATATTTACAGACAGACAAACCAATGTGGTCCTTAAAAAGACATGTATAAATTCAAAGGCCATAATTCTCATAATTGTATGAATAATGGAATTTCTCTGCATATAAAAATTAAACTCACATTTCAGATTTGTTTAAGGCTGTAAGCTAAATAGCTCCGTGAATTTAGAATTTTTTCTTCAAACTGACATGCTGCCTCCAACATGGCCATGGACCATTCTACAAAATTACTCTGACTGTTAAAGCATCATGTCCTTTTCCTATTTCTTGTCTTTAAATTTATTATAAACTATGTTTTTTTTGCCTTTTTCTTCTGAAATATTATATGTGTGCACACATGCACATACACATAATAATTAGAAAATGTATTAGAAGGATCCCTGTGTTTTGGCCTCTTATCATAATTTAAAGCAACTAATAAAGAGCACAGGAGCATAAAATCTTACTTGACCTTAGAGTTCTTAGTTATAAGAAGCCAGATAAAATATGGCAGTGGCTTTTCTTTATCCCTGGCTTATGTCTCCTCTGCAAAATAGGCAATGACTGCATCCTTTCTTACTTAAGAGGGATGTTGTGTCATGTCAAGAGCACAAAGGCTCTGAAGAAGGGGGACTGGTACTAAAGGAAAAATAATTATTGCTGATCACAACAATAATGACAGTGCATATTCATTTAGAAAAATAGTCTCCTGGAAAGATCCAAAATCTCCTCCCTGACACACTACTCAAATGTTGTGATAAATACACATATATATTTACATTTAAGGTTATTTTAATAATTTGTAAACAAATATACAGCAGATTAATTTTATTGCAAAAATATTCAGTACCTTAGCACAAATAAACTGGTTAGTTTAAATTAACTTCAATATTCTACTTACTTGAGAAATAGGAATATTAATACTTAACTTTCTTTCTGAAGATACACAAGGTGGGGCAAAAGTAGGTGAAATGCAGCTGTAAACAGTTTATTTGGGGGCTGATATTGATTATTTTATCATTTTCCATCTGAATAACTATAAACCTATGTCTGTCCCACTCTGTATTCCAAAGATCAAATGGCAAAATGTTTGTAAAATTAAATTTAAACTAGAAAGAAGCTTCATGAATATAAAATTTTGACATAAACAGATCTCTGTTCAAATAAAATTTATCAATGCTGATAGATTGAGTCTCAATAGCAGAGCGTTCCTAAGAAAAATATGCTTTCTGTTCACGTCCAAGTGTATTTCTACAAGGTATTAGCATAAAGAAATTGCCAAAGATGTGGTTGTTTCAAGACATTTAAGATCAGTTATAAGTTTTTTAGTGTGTTTGGTTTTACCATTTTGTGCCTGCTGTAAAAAGTGAATTTTCTAATCTCTTATTTTTGGCAAAACAAAGAATTTTCACTTCCATTATGATGTTAAAATGATGTCATTTGCATTAAAAGTCAGCTATTGTGACAACTATGTTTCACATATCTAAGAAGAGGGCCATATTTAAAATCTTGTGGCTATTACTTTGAAGATCTAGAGGATTCCTAAAACAGCCAAACCTAAGAGCAGATGATCTGAAAAGGTGAATAATTTGGGGAATACAAAAAAAAAACAGCCTAGAAATAATAAAGAATGGGGAACTTTTAAAATAGGGACAACTATAAAATACATACTTTGACAAATAGACTCTCTGATAAAAAGAATGAAATATATATGTATATTTTAAAGTAGTCATAGTTCTATGTACATATACTTGAAATAGCTTTAACAAGTTCTGACAAGGCTGGTAGAGATATGCAGCTATGATCACTTGTGTTGCTTAAGATGTGGCAGGGTACTTTACAATTAGTCACTAGCATTTTTTTTTTTGAATAAACCAATGGATTAAGAGAAAGACACTGAATTACTTGTTACTAAATAGTATACTGTCTGCTGGAGGTGAGAACAAAGGGTTCTTTTTTCAGTAAATAGTCTGAGGACATGTAGACTCAGAAAATAATGGTACATTTTACAGACTGACAGCTGTTGGAGTGGAGGGGTATGGGGGTACTAGAGGAAAGAGGATGAGGGGATTAGCCAAAGAATATGTATGGATCACCCAGAGACACGGGGCAGTGGTGTGGATGATGGCCTGGGGTAGAGAGGAGGAAGAACAGGGTGGTTGCGGAAAAGGGGAAAAAGGGTTGGGACAACTATAACGGCATTTGTTTTTCTTAACAAAAATTAAGAAAAACTTAACAAAAACTCCCTTCCCTCCTTTGAATGAAGAAAAAATAAATTAACCTGGTGACTATGCACATACATTTGCAAAATCATAATGGGAGACTTTAGTGACAAAGGAAAATTGTTGAAATATGTAAACATAGCTATAGAAAAGCAACCAGTTGAACACAGGCTAAAAGATTCTAACTGAACATGTACAGGGCACAGTTTGAGAAGATAAGTACTGGTGTTGTCTTGAATAAGTTGACTTCCAGAGACCAAACTTTTTCTAATAAAAGAAGGTTGGCATAAATTATCCCTAAGGCCCCTCCGAACGTGAAAAGCAGCACAATATTTTAAAAGTACAGATTTTAAGGTCTTTATTGCCTAGATTTTAACCTAACATTCACCATAATAACTGGCTGGGTGAGCAATGGAAAATTAATCAACATGAGTCTAAATTTACTCATAAAATAAACACCCACCTTTCAGGATTGTGGTGGGGATTATATAAAATAATGAAAAAATTAAGTGTTTAACAGAACCTGGCATGTAGTAAGAAGCAAAACATAATAGTTCCTTTCCACCTATTCCATTTTATTAATCAAAAATTCTATGACTAGTGGGAGCTAGAATACCCAGGTTATAATCAAAAGATTATTGTCTCTGAGTCTTCCTAGGTAAGCGAACTCAGGCTAGTAACTACATTTCTTTATGTGTAAAATTAGGGTTTAAATATATGCTTTTTCTTCTATGATTGCTCTTATAATAAAAAATGTGAAGATATACTCACAAAAAGGGCTATACTCATGGATAAGGAAGGGATGTATACCTCTGGGTGCTTACAGAGTTCTAGATGATTTGCTTGCAGTTTCATTCGATCTCCATTACTTTTGCGAGGTATTTCTTTATATCACAGGAAGAATATGCATAAAAGAAAGCAATATGGCCCAATTCACCCAACAATTAAGTCGTTGAACAGCAAAGTCAGCCCAGGTATGTGTTCACATACCTGCTCTTCACATGGCCTCTGAAGTACTAAATGAGTTAGTGACAGGAAAGAACTATTTGAAGAATTACAAAGGGAAGGATGAAAAATGGGCTAATAGATGTTGTGAGCAACCGTTTAAATGTTCATCTAGCAGAACTAAATAAAACTAAGTTGATGAGAAGGAGTAATAGATAATAAGTAAACAAATCACAGAGGAAAGGGATGCTGATGAAATACAAAGTGACTAATGTATATGTCTCATAGTGTATTTTTCCTATTTTTATAAAACTGACAGTGAGGAAAGGAAGATAAATCCATGTTAATTCATCACATATTCTAATACACTTCAGCTGCAGATTAAAAGAACCATGCCAGTTGCTGCGGCTGCAGAGGGAGAGCAAAGAACTCCTCCCCGAGCCCCATGGGTTTACAGAAGTCTATCAATCACTCTGCCAGTCTTCCGGGTCGTTATTCAAGTCGCCATCCCCAATTTTGCTGGATATATCAGATCAACTCCAGCCCCACAGGTGATTTTTCTCCCTAATGGGTTTGGGATTTGTTCTTTTTTTATTATCTTTGGGCTAATGTGCTGCTCAAAATTGTTCAAAATGGTAGTAAGAATGTCAGTCATTAACTGTGTGTGGGGTAGGTGAAGGTGGAACTGTATTTAATTCACAAACTCTTAACTTATCATTACCACATAAGGGATTTAAAGAATTTAAAGGTATAGACAGAACAGTCAGTGCTAGTTATATTAACTGTGAATATCATGCTGCCTTATCTATTAAGAAAATTATTTTATGTATTGTTTTTTTATTTTATTGTTTTTTATTTTATAGTTTTCAAAGATGGGGAAAAACATGACAACATAGTTCTAAGCTGATATAGAATTGAACAGCTATCTAGTTGTTTGATCAATAAACAAAAACACCCTGGAAAATTTAGCTAAACATGTAATAAAATTCAATCAGCAATAAAAAATATATATGTGTATACATAAAATTTATGTGATATAGTAAAGCAAAGATAGCTCTTGGTCATACCCGCAAAGGAAGTTGATTCTTTTTCATCCCACAAACCTGGGTTGCACAGGTGTGTAAAACATGGGTTTCGTGTGGGTGACCACATAAAACACCAAGACCATGCCTTTAAGTAAGAAAAAAGATAACACTAAAGAAATAAGTTAAGTGTAATATTAGAGGCACATACAATATTGAACTATCATCCAGATTGTAAGTTGATTCAGGAGGACTTCCTGAAAAACATGAGGATTAAAATGAATATTAACAATTAGGAAACATTGACTAGTTAAATAAGGAAAGAGCATAACAGGTAGCAGGGCCATAGGGGAAAAGATAATGTTTATGAAAGATCCATAAACATTATAACATTTCCAACCTCGACTTGATATTCATGGAGGCAGACTTTTTTATATTTTGGTCACAGATGCATTTCCATTATCTAAATCAGCACCTGATTCATTGTAACTGTTGGGTGAATAAGTGATTTAATTAATAATTAAATTATTAAATGCAAGCCAAAGTACAGAGAGACATGACTTTAGATTAGAACCAGGTCACAAAGTATTTTGAAATATTTCTTAGTGACCTTTTATTGTGCTCCCCTCCCCCCATTTAGGCCCTTCCAAGCTCTGGGATATCTACTGATAATATAATGTTCCTTCTCAACAACTGATGCTCTTATTTTTTTAAATATATTTTATTGATTATACCATTACAGTTGTTCTATTCCCCCCCTTCATTCCCCTCCACCCGCACACTCCCTCCCCCACCATTCTCCCCCCCTTAGTTTATAACCACGTGTCTCAAGTTCTTTAGATTCTGTATTTCCCCCACTATTCTTGCCCTCCCCCTACCTATTTTCTACCTACCATCTATGCTATCTTATGTGCCTTCTCCCCCCTTCTCCCCCTCCCACCCCCCTGTTTCTAACCGTCCATGTGTTCTTCATTTCTATGGTTCCACTCCTGATCTAGCTGTCCTCTTGGTTTGCTTTTGTTTTAGGTGTGGTTGTTAATACCTGTGTGTTTGCTGTCCTTTCACTGTTGATATTTTTCATCATCTCTTTCTTATATAAGTCCCTTTAGCATTTCATATAATAAGGGCTTGTTGATGATGAACTCCTTGAACTTGACCTTGTCTGAGAAGCACTTTATCTGTCCTTCCATTCTAAATGAAAGTTTTGCTGGATAAAGCAATCTTGGCTGTAGGTCTTTGGATTTCATGACTTGGAATACTTCTTTCCAGCCCCTTCTTGCCTG